>NW_001889939.1:232751-234731 GCF_000143565.1 Laccaria bicolor S238N-H82 | reverse complement strand
CACCCTCCTGAAACTCCCAAGTTAGTCTGTCCTTATTGTATGTCTTTTTCTGGAAAATCTGACCCAAGAGTAGGGCATCCTGTGCCTTCTTTCGCTCAGCCTCAAAACATTCCACCATGTGCAGTGCTTTCTCGTCAAGTACTTCCACGTGGTCCTCATGTACATCATTTCTTCCTATAGGTTGAGGGCTCGTCAGCAAGGTCGACCCAGTAATAGGATGGTATCCTCTTAACAAATAAGCAGGTGTAAATCCTGTGGCCATATGTAGTGAGCTGTTGTAGGAAAGTGCAAGAATGTCCAATAGATTGCTCCAGTTATCGCGTTCAGGGTTGATATAGGCTCAGATTGAGATTTCCAAACCCTGATTCATTACTTCCGTCTGTCTGTCTGCTTGTGGAGCAGGTGTGACTGGTTCTGGGACTTTGAGTTGTCAACCCCATGGGAACATGGAATGGACAGAGGCTTTACCATCTCTGAGCACACATGTTCCACATTCAATTTGGATCTTGCCAACTGGTCCTCACTTATTGACGAAATCGCCACAAATCATCCATTTCCACAGAACTCTGCCTGCCCTTCCCCTTACGACTGAGATGCCATTAATTGGAAGTTTTCTGACTGTGCTGAGCTTCAAGGTGCTGAGGGCCTTGCCATGAGGATGGCAATTGATTATCTAGATTTCATTGCCTGGTGGACGGCATCCATTTCTAGGTGGGAGGCTGATCTTGACCCACAAGTCACTGATCAGATCAAAGGTCTACATCTCAGTCAATTCTGGAAACAAGGTGTCTTAGTGGATCTAGAACAATGCTGGTAGGAGGTTAACATTCCGAATCTGCTGTCAAATGGACACTAGTGCCTACCACTTTTATGATAAAACATAGGCAGTTGCTGTTAGGATCCATCCTATTCCTTGGATAGGGCACGAGATGAGGTAGAGGTCGACGTAGATACCACCGGTAGTTACTAGACTGGAATAGGGATGAGGTCTGTAATCGAGTTGTTGTATGGAGTTAGGTCCGAAGCATAAGTGTACAGAGCTAAGTCCAAGAAGCTGGGAGGCACAGAGTTGAGTTCCGGGACAGGAGGAATGGAGTTAAGTCAGTCAGAGATGAAGGTAGCATGGGCTTGGAGTTGGAGACTCAAGAATACGCAAAGTGAAGTGAACACTAAGTGAAATGTTAGTGTATCGGAGTTACACGATAACTCGGTGTAAGGTGGATTTGGCATCGGAGTTGAAGTCCGAGGCAAGTTAGTAGAGATAATGCAGATGAGAGGCTGAGACGAGAGGACGAAGGAACAAGACAGAAGTTAACTTTAATATCAAGGATGAGGGTACTTGGTACATGCAAGGAGTATTTATACGAGTCAAAGAGAATAAGGTCTGTGAAAAAGGAAAAGAGGTTGGTAACTCCAGTACAAAGTAGAACAATAGAGAGAACAAGGGCCATAAGGGAAGTATCATGGAGGCGGAGATGATATGTGAGGAAGCGTGGAGTTGGAGTTGAGGTTTATTGTGAAGAGGGTTTTTGCCAAGGCAGAGGACAGGAGACTTGGCAGAACAAGAACAATAAGCGCCTTGTTCTATTCGGAGTTGTCGTGCTTGGAGTTGGATACACATGTTCGGCATTGGTTTACCAGAGTACAAGGTCGGAGTTGTTTTGGTGTTGGAGTCCGAGAAGTGAGTTATGGGGTGGTTAGTCATGTGAGGTTGTAGGTCACGAGGATGGTTCGTGACAGTTGCCTGCAAAGTCTTTTCAATCCCCCTAAATGAAATGCCTAGGCAATTTCATTCTTTCTTGACAGCTATTTCATTGCTACCCACCACATTTTTCATTTCTCCTTGGCAATGAAATACATTTCATTCTTTTGCTTGTGCTTTTTCATTACTTTTTCATTCTTTGCCAACTTGATTTTATTTCTACCTACTGCATTTTTCATTCTCTGCCAGTATCATTTCATTCTTTTGCCTGCACTTTT
>NW_001889939.1:229649-232379 GCF_000143565.1 Laccaria bicolor S238N-H82 | reverse complement strand
GTCGGAATCCATGGAATCCGACATCCACTTGGAATCCGCCGGAACTCATGGGGGATGGTAAAGACCTCGGCTTAGCTGCCCCCTCGGCCGATCACCTACCCAGCAATGTTTAAAACTGTCAGCCGGCCTTGCATAGCTTAGCTATCTTTCATCAGCCAAAAAACTGTCAGCCGACCTTGCATTGGTTAGCTATCAGCCGATACACAAATACAGGGACTTGACTTCCCAGCACAGCTTCCTCCTACTGATTGGTTTATGATAAATCTATGTAGCTGGCCGACCCTTCTTCACCTTGATACTGGGATCACATCAGCCAATTCATCAACACAGGGTTATTGGCCCTCATCGGCCCATCAGCAGGCCCCATCAACTATGGCCTGTTTGTATTGTCGGGGCTCTCAGTGTAGCTGGGTGATTCCTACTAACTGCCCTGACGTAGATACCACCGGTAGTTACTAGACTGGAATAGGGATGAGGTCTGTAATCGAGTTGTTGTATGGAGTTAGGTCCGAAGCATAAGTGTACAGAGCTAAGTCCAAGAAGCTGGGAGGCACAGAGTTGAGTTCCGGGACAGGAGGAATGGAGTTAAGTCAGTCAGAGATGAAGGTAGCATGGGCTTGGAGTTGGAGACTCAAGAATACGCAAAGTGAAGTGAACACTAAGTGAAATGTTAGTGTATCGGAGTTACACGATAACTCAGTGTAAGGTGGATTTGGCGTCGGAGTTGAAGTCCGAGGCAAGTTAGTAGAGATAATGCAGATGAGAGGCTGAGATGAGAGGACGAAGGAACAAGACAGAAGTTAACTTTAATATCAAGGATGAGGATACTTGGTACATGCGAGGAGTATTTATATGAGTCAAAGAGAATAAGGTCTGTGAAAAAGGAAAAGGGGTCAGTAACTCCAGTACAAAGTAGAACAATAGAGAGAACAAGGGCCATAAGGGAAGTATCATGGAGGCAGAGATGATATGTGAGGAAGCGTGGAGTTGGAGTTGAGGTTTATTGTGAAGAGGGTTTTTGCCAAGGCGGAGGACAGGAGACTTGGCAGAACAAGAACAATAAGCGCCTTGTTCTATTCGGAGTTGTCGTGCTTGGAGTTGGATACACATGTTCGGCATTGGTTTACCAGAGTACAAGGTCAGAGTTGTTTTGGTGTTGGAGTCTGAGAAGCGAGTTATGGGGTGGTTAGTCATGTGAGGTTGTAGGTCACAAGGATGGTTCGTGACAGTTGCCTGCACAGTCTTTTCAATCCCCCTAAATGAAATGCCTAGGCAATTTCATTCATTCTTGACAGCTATTTCATTGCTACCCACCACATTTTTCATTTCTCCTTGGCAATGAAATACATTTCATTCTTTTGCTTGTGCTTTTTCATTACTTTTTCATTCTTTGCCAACTTGATTTTATTTCTACCTACTGCATTTTTCATTCTCTGCCAGTATCATTTCATTCTTTTGCCTGCACTTTTTCATAACTTTTTTCATTAAGTTTGGGAGATCACTGAATATTCTCAGAGGTATTCAAATATTCATTGACCCTTGTTCTTGAACTCTACTCCCTTCAGGATTTCCTAAGGAAGAACAGAGATTATGCGACGGATATCCAAAGCATCAGCAATCTCTGCTAACAGTTCGTGAGCTGAAAACTGAGTCATACGGAAGTACAACTAGTCCTCACACCATAGTAATAGATTCCCTCATTCACCAGACTTCCCATTGTTGCTTGACCACCCACTCCTATCATTACCTCACAGGACACCTATTCCACTAGTTTGAATTTCACTTGATGGTTTAAATTCCAGTCACTTATATTTGTACCAGTGAATTTATGGTTTGTATTCATAATCTTTACCATATTTTATAAACAGAAAGAACTCATTAAAACAATATAGTATTTGATACTGGTAATGTATCTACACATGTTGAAAAAAGAATCAAGTCAGCGTGTTGCTTTGTCGTGCTGCATGTCAAAGATGAAGAGACAGTGCATCGGACAAACAAAGGTCCATCTCCTCCTCCCCCATTTCCACTTCCGCCTCTTTGCAGACTTCTTCATTTTTCATCAAGGGTCTAGCTCTAGACCTAATTCATTCTTCCTTCTACCCCCATTCATCCCTTGATTCAAGAATTTTTTTTCTGTGTCTCATTCCTTGTTCCAGGTCCCTGCACTGAATTCAGAATCCACAGAAAGTGCCAGCACCTCATGGGCTCTTTCTGCAAAGTTTCCACATCAGAAATTAGCACCATCAAGGGTCCTACTTGACAGGCCAAACGTGTTTCACCCAGCACTTTTGTGCAATCTTTGTGGTGAATCTCCATTTGAAGGTGGGTAGGAGGCTGTCCTCCATTTTCTACTATTCAATTGTTCACTTTTGTCTATTTCCCTATCAGATATTTTTTGGGGGTATTACTTCAGAATAATAGATGGCCATGGAATTTTTTATCTTGTAGCATTTCCATCTCTTTGCACAGTGTGATTCCGAACATTGTAATTCTTTGTTAGTATGCACACTGAATCACTTTCCCATTTAGAAGATACACTGTTACATCTTCATTTCTACCAATTCACATACCAAGAAAAATAATATACTTACTTACTACCATCATCGAATAAAATGGATAATGGAGGGGTGAAGGTACAGCAAATAGCGCATGGCATGTGTCTCCAATCAATGATTTCCGAACTTGCCAACACAATTCATTTCAATTGCATCCGTCAAATGTTCCATT
>NW_001889939.1:227255-229599 GCF_000143565.1 Laccaria bicolor S238N-H82 | reverse complement strand
GAGGGGGGAAGGGAAAAGGGAAAAGGGAAAGGAAGGGGGGAAGGGAAAAGGGAAAAGGAAGGGGGGAAGGGAAAAGGAAAAAAGAAGGGGGGAAGGGAAAAGGGAAAAGGAAGGGGGGAAGGGTAAAGGGTAAAGGAAGGGGGGAAGGGAAAAGGGAAAAGGAAGAGGGGGGCACAAGAAATAGGGGATTGACAAGGGAAGGGGGAGGGAAAAGGGAAGGGGGAGGGAAAAGGGAATGGAAAGGGAAGAGGGAGGGGAGGGAATAGGAAGGAGGAGGGAATAGGAAGGGGGGAGGGAAAAGGGAGGGGGCTCGTCGTCGTCCGTTGATGTGTCGCCGTCGTCCTCGTCGTCGTCCGTTGACGTGCGGCCGTCTCGTCGTCGCTGACGTGTCGTCCGTCGACGTGTCGTCGTCCTCGTCCGTCGTCGTCGTCGTCGTCGTCCGTTGATGTGTCGTCGTCGTCGTCCGTCGTCCTCGTCCGTCGTCCGTTGACGTGTCGTCCTCGTCGTCGCTGACGTGTCGTGCGTGGTCGTCGTGTGTTGACGTGACGCGTCGTCGTCGTCCGTCGTCGTCGTGCGTTGACGTGTCGTCCGTCGTCGTTGTGCGTTGACGTGTCGTCCGTCGTCGTCGTGCGTTGACGTGTCGTCCGTCGTCGTTGTGCGTTGACGTGTCGTCCGTCGTCGTCGTGCGTTGACGTGTCGTCGTCCTCGTCGTGCGTTGACGTGTCGTCGTCCGTCGTCGTGTGGCCGGCCTCGTCGTCGCTGACGTGTCGTCGTCCGTCGTCGTCGTCGTGTCGTCGTGTCGTCGTCCGTCGTCGTCGTCGTCGTCGTCGTGTCGTCGTGTCGTCGTCCGTCGTCGTCGTCGTGTCGTCGTGTCGTCGTACATCGTCGTCGTCGTCGTCGTTGTCCGCTGGCGTGGGCGTGATTCGAGGTGACCGCGCTGGTCGCGGCGACGGTGGTGGTGGTTGTGGTTATGGTTGTGGTTGTGTATGACAGCAAAACAGAGATGCTGATGGTGACGTCGGCAAACGCCGTGACTCGTTTAGGAAGGTGGGTGTGAGGGTGGGTTATATAGAATAAATGTTTGTAGAATTCTAACGGCCGTATGGTGTAGTGGAAATATTGCTGCTTGGACTTCACGTGACATTTCCCGAGCCTAGAGTTCAATCCTTATGCATCCACTTATTTTTATTATATATTATAATAACAACAACAAATATTGGAATTCATTGGAATCTCTCGGAATCTGTTGGAATTTGACTGGAATATACTTTCCATTGGAATTCCATGGAATCTGGTTGGAATTCCAATGGATTCCAATGGAAACTGTTCCGGGAGGCTCCCGGATTCCGACCATTTCCACCGGATTCCGTTGGATTCCATTGGAATTTCTGTGGAATTGGAAACCAGAATGGCTGAGGCTCCAGCCAACTAGTTTCCGTCGGAATTCCATGGAATTCCAACATTCCACTTGGAATCTGCCGGAATCCGCCGGAACTCATGGGGGATGGTAAAGACCTCCTGCTTAATGGCATATGTTACTTTGTCTTGTTCACTAAGATGGGGTGAAGACCAGCCATATGGATTTCAGAGGGTCTTGGTAACACATATAAGAGTGAATATGGAGCATTCCAGATCAGAAAGTAACAAGAATGGTGTCACTTACTTAGATGATGCTTATGCCAAGTGTGGGAGATTGTTGATGGAACAAGGATATCCAAGAGAAGCAGAAAAGTTACAGATTGAAGTTTTGGATACAAGGAACAGAATTCTTGGAGTGGAACACCTAGATACAATCACTGCCATGTCAGATCTAGCAGCCACATATCGAAACCTGGGAAAATACACAGAGGCAGAGAAGCTGGAGATCCAAGTTTTGGATGCAGCCACCAGAATTCTTGGAGTGGAACACCCAAATACAATCAATGCCATGTCAAATCTAGCAGCCACATATTGAAAGCTGGGAAAATACACAGAGGCAGAGAAGCTGCAGATCCAAGTTCTGGATGCAAGCACCAGAATTCTTGGAGTGGTACACCCACGTACAATGACTGCCATGGCATATCTAGCAACAACATATTATAAGCTGGGAAAATACACAGAGGCAGAGAAGCTGCAGATCCAAGTTCTGGATGCAAGGAACAGAATTCTTGGAGTGGAACACCCAGATACAACCAATGCTATGGCACATCTAGCAGCCACATATCAAAAGCTGGGAAAATACACAGAGGCAGAGAAGCTGCAGATCCAAGTTCTGGATGCAAGCAACAGAATTCTTGGAGTGGAACACCCGGATACAATCACTGCCATGTCAAATCTAGCAGCCACATATGGAAACTTGGGAAAA
>NW_001889939.1:225240-226360 GCF_000143565.1 Laccaria bicolor S238N-H82 | reverse complement strand
TTTCTCTTTATATGACTGTTTTAATTGATGATTGACTGTGTATGAGTTTATCAGAAGTATCTCATGATTCATGATCCCATACTTTATGTCTGTGCTTGCATTCAAGCCCCTTNTCAACTCTCCTGTTGAGCTGTCCATTATCCTCCAATGCATCCACTAAGCTACCAATGTGCATCAAGGCCCCTTCAAGTTACCTTAGTTTTGTTGAGCTGCAGATACAAGCCTACATAACTTCTGTCTGCAACAGCAATGCTAATAGCAGATACAGTTATGTTGAAGTGTGCAATCAAAGTACCTTCATGAAATGTAGGAAATCTGAATTTTAAATTTTGGCAAGAACTTCAGCCACCTCAGACATGTTAAAAAAACTTGATCCAGTATGTATATTTTTCTTTCTTAAAAACCCCTTACTTTTCCTTTACTTGCCATCAATGCAATTATGTCAGAAGCATCCTCCAATTTAGTGTGTTAAAGCCTGTGTGTTGTGAAATTCACCATCATCATGCTTGTGCCAATCTTGAGTTCAAGGCCAATAACTGTCATGAATCATTCCACACCCATGCCCTCAATACATCCCCAAGACAGACCCCTCACTATGATACCTTGTTTCTCCATCCCTACTTTCTATTATCTCATTATCTTGTTATTCCTTGTTCCCATACCAGGGACCTATTAACTGACAAGTCTTTAGCTTCAGTCTTCTCAGTTGAAAATTTGACTTCCTACCATGCTCAGCTTCTTCCATAACAGTGTCTTTGTCATGTGTGATGCTCCCACTGCTGCTCTTGCTGGAAGACTTGCTGACAGAAGAACTAAATGCAGAATGAATGGTGTATGAGGCAGAATTGGCATGATCTATCTTTTCATGAGTAATTAAAAATATTGAGAAAAATGACTGCATACCCTCAGGTCCTCCAATAAGATGGCAGTTTGGGATTTTGAGGTTTGAAATATTCTGAGAGAGTGCATCCCAATTCCAACCTGAGTAAATGTCCAAATGGGCTGATTGGGTGTGCACCATGTGAATCCACTGCACAGCTTGTCATCCCATGTTCTGAAAATCAGTGAACCACACTTGAATGTTCTCTCCCAGCATGTGCCCATAGAGTGGGTTCATACA
>NW_001889939.1:221469-222458 GCF_000143565.1 Laccaria bicolor S238N-H82 | reverse complement strand
ACAACATTGACGTATTCTCTTGATGTTCCTCGTGCCATTGGCCCGACTTATCGTCGTCGGGTATGTAAGTTCTGCAAAGGTATTTCACTAATATTTCGTTTGACGTCAACATCTTGACTTACAATCTTCACGTAGGTGTTCAATCCCGTCTTTGGAAGTATTGCGAAACATTGAAGTCTAATCTACGAAGGTATGTTAGTGTCAGAATAACCTACAGAGTCAAACTGACATACCTCGTCGTTTAACGCGTCCTGGTTCCGTTTATCCGTCCATAGTGAGTGCAAGACGTTGCTTTTACTCGTTTCCAACATCGAGACGACGTATTTCCATCCGCAGAACCGGTGCATACAGTCCAGAACGCTCCACACATGCTTTGAAATGACCACGGTTCGTCAATGTTGTGCATGACATCCTATACGATGTAAGTACTCACTTTTCGTTGCCTTTCCACAGCTCATGACCTCTCCCAACTTCTCCATGCGAAACACCGCCTTTCCGTAGCATATCCATCTGCTCCCCGTACTCCCATGCCCTCCTGGCGGCGTGTACGCGTTAGATTTCAATGTCGAGTCTTCGTTTACGCAGTATCATCTTCTCATGTACCGTTTCGGTTCGTAGTAGGTAGTACAACGAACAATATGGACTTCGATTAGGTGAAAACACGTGTAAAGGATAATTGGGTACTCACATAGCGAGAAACTGTCAACACATCGACGATGCGCTTGAAAACGAGCACAGGCGTTAGTATTGTGCAGCAGGAACAAAGGAAGGTAAGAACTCACCTTCTCCCATCCCTCATGACCCTATCGCAGCTCGTAAATGCGACATGCCGCCTCTCCGTATATCCATCTGTTCCCTGCACTCCCGCACCCTTCCAACAATGTTTATGCGTGGGCCTTGGTGTGAGCGTTATTGTTATCTTGTTCATCTTCTTGCGATCGTTTACCTGGTATCGTCTTCTCGCGTATTCTTTAGGCTCGTAGTAGTCT
>NW_001889939.1:218691-221030 GCF_000143565.1 Laccaria bicolor S238N-H82 | reverse complement strand
TCCCCTGTACGTAGTAGAACGAAATCTATGACTTTTGTTAGCAGAAAACAATAGTGTGCTACTGACTGTCATGTGTGGGCGCATTCCCGTCTCCATTGAGCTTTGTAACGTTGAGGAATAGAGTCCGAGTTCGTCATTGTATGCTTTGACGACGCCGTGGATGGAGCAAGTGGTGTCAACAGCAAATAGCCTTATTAAGCAAGTGTTAGATCCGAAGATACTGCTATATTAAGAAGTTTCTTCACCTCGTGGTATTAACATATCTTCCACATATTTGCTGCGCATGTATGGACTTGCCTTTTGTAGAAATTTCCTCTCCAATATCTTCAATGTTTATCCACCCCAGGATATTCTTAATAATTCCGACGGAAAAAAATCGATAAAAATCGATAAAAGATTTTAAATATCTTCCAAGTAATTCCGGCAGTTTAAAGGGAGCATTATTATTAATATCTTCCGCATTTTTCCACATTATACCCAGTACATATATAAGCCAAGGCCTGCAGTGTGACCGTAACGACCCACCCTTCACCCACCAAAACCCCCAACGAGTCAGGAGGAGGGAGACTCAAAACCGCAGCTCCAATCCCAGGCACAACCTGCTGGGCATCCAAGAAGAAAACTCCCCTCCTAACTGTAAGAGCAGCACTGCCAACGCAGTAAAGCATTGCATGACACTCATCTTCAATCTCATCCTGACAGAAACGACACAACCTCAGAGCCCACAGAATTTCCTTTCGCTGGAGAGGATCCCACTGAAGGCAATTCACTGCTAGACCATGGCATGAAGTAACAAGCTACATCAACGCCTTGCAGTGTGCAGGAACCACAACATCCAGGTAGTGCCAAAACTTCAGCACATCAGACAGTTTGAGAGCAGCAGGATTAGCAATGCCTTTCTTCAACAGGATTGTTTTCTCCAACTCATCAATGTCCCTCTGGAGGGCACATGCGCACAACACCTCGACCTCAGCTATAAGATCTGGAATTAGATTGGGGTCGGTGAGGTGCACAGGCTTAAGCACGACAGGGAACGGAAGGCAGTAGAGTGCATAGGCAATGTCCCCAACCCAGGAAGGCTTCTTCTCTGCATGTAGGAGGCAAGTGTCATCAAAGGCAGCACAGGCATAGTGATGTGTAGGTAGTTTCAGTAAGTATTGTAGATACCGCAATGCAAGGATTATGCAGCGATATCTAATTGGCATTACCTGTCTCCCAAGGTCATAAATACCAAACAAGTACAAACAAACTACTCAGGGGCCATGGGGGTCTTTTCTTGCATATCGCGCATGTGAGCAGGCAAGCATGAACAAACAAACTTCCTACAGGCCATGGAGCTCTTTTCTTGCACATGGCGCACGCAAGTGAGCAAACCAGTGCAAACAACTGGTCTTTTCAAAACATGATATCGTCGTCTCTTTCTTAGCGCCAGCTCCAATGTTTACATACATAACTATGTAGCACTATAGCTCTTGAACACTGTTTCCTTTGTTACGAAAAAAAAGTTGCATTGTATTGGTGCAAAGCAGCATATTTGTCAGCAAGCAAGGTGCCTGCTGCTGCTGCTAAGTGTCAGCCTCTATAGTCTATTCAATTAATTGATTGGGAGAGTGTGCATAATTGCACATATATATTCACTAGAGTTTGACATTGTTCCAATGTCAACAAACACCTTGCTTGATCCATGGGTTGATTTTATTTTAATATATGTAGTTGATATTTTTATTGGATAAGTCGCATTAAAATTCTGAATTTAGAAAATTTGAGTCTCTCAGCAACGGATGATCAGCTTTGCTCTGTGTGCTGTTGGATGCTCCAGCAGCATCCGCACTGCCATCAAGTCCAGGCCTAGGATTAAATCTCTTTCTCTCACTAAGGTAACATTTTGTCGGGTGAGGGCATGCAGAGCTTCATGGGATATGATGTACTTATACCACTGCCTCCAACTGTGCCCAAGGCTCAAGACGACAGCAACTCAATATTAAGGGCTTGGACAAAGAACGATGGCGACTGAAAATGGTTGGGTGCTAAATACGGATCAAGATCAACCTAGCATAGATTATTTCAAGAGGGCTAGCTTATGTGTTGTAACCTGCACATAGATATAAATGAATTATGCATTTCATTTACTCTGTGTCTAGAAGTATATTTGCAAGTTTTTACGTCTATACTATTTAGCAATCTTTTACTCCATCGTAATACTCCCATCCCTTTCGAAGGTCACAGTGTGCACGACGAGACTGTTGGGGAAGATGACTATAGGGATATCGAGTCCGATATCATTAAGGGATTCAAATGAAGTACTCACTGCTAACGGGCGTCATCTGTGACAAAGGATT
>NW_001889939.1:217103-218077 GCF_000143565.1 Laccaria bicolor S238N-H82 | reverse complement strand
GAAGGGGGATTAACCCTTCTCCCTTAACCCTCACCAGTTTCTTCAATCTTTTTTTGCTCATTAATTTTGACCTTCAGCTTGCCAGTAAAACTGTTTTTGTACAGAATGGTGCAGAATTGAATTAGTAGAATTTAGTACAAGTAGCTGTGGCTATGTTTTAGTAGTAGTAGCAATGCGCCTCTGTAATAAAAACCGTATCATATTATATATCAATAAAACTACAAAGGGAGTGTTTAGAATGAATTGTATGTAGGAGGGATGAGAAATGATGGATCCAGGGACTTGTCAAAAACAAAGTTTCCGCTGCGACTGGGAAAAATTGTGCCAGATCGAGTGGGAGAGCTATTTGGAGCTGGTAAGCGATACCCAGAATATGGGGATGACGAAGTACTGTTTTGAGTCATGTCGAAATTAGAGGGAGACCGCAAGCGCCGTGTTGGGGTTGATTCAAACGTGAAGGGATTGGTTGGGCAGTGCAATACCAAAGAGCGTGCAGGGCTGGGGTTACCAGAGAAAACATCCTCATGATAATTGGCTTCGAGATCTTCACTATCAGAAAACTCTGGTACCTGCACAGATTGCGATGGGCCAGCAATAGGACGTTGAGGGGCTGCTACGACCTTCGCGCCTGGTTTGGCTTTGGTTCGCTTGATGCCACTTGCTGACTGGAGTTCCTTTTTTCTCGCACGAAGTTCTTTTGCGCGTGCTGCTGCCTCATTTATTTGGTTGGTGATGTTGTCGAGCTCGTCGATGGCATCGTTTCGAGCTTCTAGCTTCTGTGTGCGGGCATCTCGGCGCTTTCGATTCGCGCGGTCACGTTCGGGCTGGGTGTTATAATGGTTTGAAAGAATGCAATCCTTCTCCATTTGCTCTCGCTTAGCCTCAATGTCGAGGTCAAGCTCATGGGCTCTAAAAATGTGTTAAATAGTTTCACTAGAATTCAAAGGTAAGATTCTCGTACTTTTGATAGCTTC
>NW_001889939.1:26766-214561 GCF_000143565.1 Laccaria bicolor S238N-H82 | reverse complement strand
AAGAGCTCACTGCATTTCCTGTCCCCCTTCAATCCTGAACGAGCAGAAATAACATGAGCGCATGCCTTTGTATTGACGAGAGTCTTCAAAGATTTGTCCCCAGATGTTAATAGTTCTTTGACGTGACCTTCATTCACTTCTTTAGGGATGGATACAAAGCGATGGGATTTTCTGTTGCTGTGCATATATCTCGAGCAGCCAACAAATGATTTTTTCCCATCCCAGTTGACCTAAAATACATTGTTATTGAACGTCAAAATTTAAAATGTCAATCTAGGAACTTACTTTATTCATTTTACGATAAACGGCGACTCCTGCACATGGGGTTCCACTTTCATCAACAGCGGGACATGCAATCCCTTCGGCTTCTTTGACAAAGCTGAAATAATATATAATTTGAGAACGTCAAAAGCGGATAAAGAAAAAACTCACGCAACTGCTCGCAACTCGACAATAGATGTTTCTTCCATATTAACTTCTCGTTCCGCATTAAAAAGTTCTCGGCGCTCATCTTCATCAGGCTCATAGCGCTCGCAGGAATCTAAAAGGCTGGGATCAATCTCACTACAGTGGTAGACCCCCTGACAACGGTGCTCCGCATATTGACAGGGCTGGTTATCGAGCGGGATGACCTTTGGTGTCTTTGCCGGTTTGATAGAACCACAGCTCCCACCACCCCACGAATCCTGGTCCTAATTTAGTAAAGAAAATTAGTTTAAAGTGCTTGAAATAAATGTTGTGAAAAGCACCTCGCTCTTGAGAATGGCTGCCATAGATAGAGCCTTGCCTGATTCATCTTCCCACACACGAGTATCATCACTGAGGTCAAGGAGATATGCAATGTCATCTTCGGGCCTCGGAACAGTCCAAGTTTTTGGAAGTTCCGTGAGCGTAACAAGGTTCTTCACTTTGAGTTGTCGTGTAATTTTGATATATTCATTCTCCTCCTCGGAGGAAGAACCTTTTCGAATCCTACGTTTCTTCTGGGATGGAGCCATTTTACGATGACGCCGTGGTGGTGGTGCAGCAGTAGAAGGCTTGTCGAGTACTTCACAGTCAGAGCCTTTGGAATCGATGGGAGATGATTTTCGAGGCCTTTTCTTTCCCATGGAGGAGGCTTTGCGATGTCGCTGAGGAGCAAGGGTGGCCCGGGAAGGTGCGCCGACAGACTCAATAACATCAGAGCCATCAGAATCGGTAAGACTAATTATATCTGGCTCGCGTTTGATGATTGGAGTCAGGGCGATAGGCTCGCGTTTAATGTGTCGAGAAGATGTAGGGGTGGATTGGGATTTTGGCTGTGACTGAAGACGGCGGCTCATCCAGCCCATGAAAGCATGCATATCAATCCAGTCTGGGGCATTTTCAATTTTGTGCCACCCAGACGCGACGACAGGTGTCGGAAATATCTAGCAGAATACCATTTAAGCATCTCAGTACTAGTTCAAGTTGATCTTATAGACTCACCTCGCTGATGTACTCATTAACGAGATCAGCTCCCACTGATTTGAGGAGCTGTGTAATCTGGAGAGGGTTGTCCATTGGTGTGTAGTAAATGGGGGTGGAAGAGGAAACTAGTAATATTGTCATGACAAGAGCTATATACCCTATGGTGTTGATTTGTGGCCACCAGTGGCCTGTGGCCAGATTCATAGTTCACTCAATTAGGGAATGGGGCGGGACAGGGCATGGCGTCGGGGAGCGCTCGGATATTGCCGACAATGATGGAGTGGAAGTCACAATCGACTTCCACTCATGACTTCCACTCAGGCGAGTTCCACTCCGTGACGACTTCCACTCCCATTTCTAACTTCCACTTCCACTACTTCTTACTATACTCAGGACAGATAGGGGGGGGACAGAGAGGGAGGAAGGACAGATAGGGAGGGGACAGACAGGGAGGAAGGATAGAAATGGAGGGGGGACATACTGGGGGTGGGCACTCATTGCCGCTCGTCGGTGGCAGCCTTGTTTGCCGTTCGTCGGCAGTGCTGAGGGGGTCGTGTCTGTCCGTGGGCGCTCGTCATTCGTGGGTGGGGGGTCGTCGTCGTCGTCCATGTGTGGGCATCGTCGTCGTGTGTGGGTATCGTCGTCCGTTCGTGGGCATCGTCGTCCGTGCATGGGGCGTCGTCGTGCATGGGGGGCCGTCGTGCATGGGGGGCTCGTTGTCGTCCGTGTGCGCTCGTGGGTGGTCGTTGTCTGTGGGCGTTTGTCATTCGTCCGTGGGTGGGGGGACCGTCGTTGTCCGTGGGCGCTCGTTGTCCGTGGGCGCTCGTTGTCCGTGGGCGCTCGTTGTCCGTGGGCGCTCGTTGTCCGTGGGCGCTCGTCGTTCGTGGGCGCTCGTCGTTCGTGGGTGGTGGCGGAAGGTGGTGGTGGTGTGGTTGTGGGGTTCCGTTCATTGTCGAAAAAGTCGCCGTCGACGTGGCATACCCAGATGGGCATGCCACGTCAGCGATTTGGTGGTGGCGCCGTTTGTTGGGCGCCACCGCCGTTTCCTCGTCGGCGTCAGTGTGTGAGCTGTCGTGGTGGTGTGTGGTGGTGGTGGAACATGGTGGTGGGGTTGTCGTCCCTCGTCGCGG
Source organism: Laccaria bicolor S238N-H82 (assembly GCF_000143565.1). NCBI lineage: Eukaryota > Fungi > Basidiomycota > Agaricomycetes > Agaricales > Hydnangiaceae > Laccaria > Laccaria bicolor. The sequence continues at coordinate 211,982 of NW_001889939.1, read as the reverse complement.
GGTCGTGGGCGTTCGTCGTCGAGAAAATCGCCGTCGACGTGGCACACCCGGATGGGGTGTGCCACGTCAGCCGTTTGGTGGTGGCGCCGTTTGTTGGGCACCACCATCGTTGTCGTTGTCGTTGTCGTAGTCGTCGTTGTCGTTGTCCGTCGATGTCGTTGTCGTTGTCGTCGTTGTCTGTTGCGTGGTGGTCGTGGTGGTCGTGGTGGGCGAGGTTGTGGGTGGAGAGGAAAGAGAGAGGTGATGTGACGTGTCACATATGAGAACTATCATCAACAAATATGTGCACGTGATGCATCACATCACATGATGTACCCAAGCACATGCTCATGGGTCATGTGACTCATCAAATGCATCATTCCTGGGACTAGTCCTGTCCGAAAATCCTGAGGACTGTCTTCAGTCCTCAGGAATGGACCCCCACAGGACTCAAAAAATTGGCTGGCACATCAGCCAATATAGAGTCCTGGTAATCCTCAGGAATCCTCAGGAATCCTGCAGGAATCAGTGGGGGACAATAAAGACCTCCGAAAACCATCGAGTGGCAAGACCGCCATAGTATCTATTCTTTAAGTAATCAAATGATGAAGTCTCTAAGAGCAAAAGATATCACAAAGTCGTTTCATGACTTGATAGGTATTGAAACCAGGACATCTCATTTAACCATTGAGTCAGGATAACGATATATGTATCACAACTCAGTTTTTGAAAACAAACACTGAACAGTCTAGAGTGGTCCCTACGTTTCAGATGTAATAAAATAGAGATACTATGACCTACCAGCACCTTGGCGCACCCTATGAGTTGGCAGTCACTGATTGTCACATATTTTGGCTGGACAAGCGTGACTCTCATTTTCCAAGTTGTCACACAACATCACACTTGTCCAGCCAAAATTCGTGACGATCAGTGACCGCCGACTCGTAGGGTGCACCGAGGTGCTGGTAGGTCATAGTATGACCTTGGGGAGGTATGCTTTGATGGCAAGCCCAACCATACAACATGTTGTACAGTCTAGAGTGATCTACTACGTTTTGGATGTAATAAAATAGAGATATGACCTCAAGGGGGTCCTAGGATTAAAAAAATAGACCTGGGGTCGATTTTTTTTTTAAGCCCTTACTGGCTTGACCTACCTACCTATGTAATCAGGCATGTGTCCATATATGGTAAGATGACATCATCATTTTCATCATTTTGTCCAAGATGCCTCGCAAACCCAGTTTTGTGAATCTATTTCCTACCAAATGCAATGTAGATGATACTGGAATATAGGTGAGTGACTTGTAATTTTTATTGTATAGAACATATTTTAATGTTGGCAGATCTAAGTCTGTTGGCAAATCTGGCTTATCCGAGTTTTGCAATTGGGCTGTGGTGTTTTACATAATTGGTATCAAGAACAAGTTTCTAAACAACTTGCCAGTAACTTGTAAGTGATGTTTAGTGACTGTATTTCTTTGGTTGTGCCAGCTTCCATTTCTCCACCTTCAAGATGAGCTTTGTGACATTGACACTTGGTGGAGATTAGATAAGCTTGAAGAAATATTATATAATGCTTCAATATCATTGAATTCAGACTGATCTACATGCTTTGGAGTGCACTAGCACTACTAATTCGCAGGGGATGGCCTTCCAGGACTGTTTTTAGATCATTTTGTAGAGGGTTCCATATTTTTTTTTTCTCAGCCTGTGGCTGACCTACCTACCCAACCCCTGGTCGGACTTTGGAATCCTAGGACCCCCTTGTATGACCTTGGGGAGGTACACTTTGATGGCAAGCCCAACCATACAACATGCTGTACAGTCTAGAGCGGTCTACTACGTTTCGGATGTAATAAAATGGATATATGACCTTGGGGGCCAGTACAACGGATTACATAATTATGACCGTGGAAATAAACCTTGACAAGCAAGGTAATAATGATAATAAATCTTCCTCGACATATGTACACCGTAGCAATAACACCATTCTACCACCAAGCCAGCGAACGTAAGATAAATAAAGCGTCCATACCGTTCACAACCCTAAGCTGACTCCACCAGTCCACTCGCAAACTGTTCCATGCCAATAATACGAAACATGCCTTTCCTGCCCCATTCACTGCCTTCCCCAAACTCGCGTCTCCAAGAACGGCCTAGGAAGTAACGGTTCAGCATGAGTTGCAAGTAAGGGAATCGAAAGAAACACTCACTCAGCCCGTCCTCCCATGCGTATAGTTCTACCTTCCAACCACGTCGTAGGGCCGTCCGAACAGGACCTAAGGAGAGCAGAATACAAGTTTAGGAAAAGTTTCAAAACAGAAGCAGGACGAACAACTTTACCTAAGAACCCATCTTCATTGAATTGCCCAACGTTTCCATCACCTGTAGCCAACACGATCGTCGCCCCTTCCGGAACTTCGTCTGTAGCTGCCAGTGCCTGGTGGAGTTTCAACTGCAATAACTCATCCACGCCCTGTTCGCGGTACTTGACCTTCGGGTTGACGAGACTTGGAGTTGACTCGTAATGGGGTTTCAGATTCGAAGAACCTAAAAGCTGCGCAACCTTGCCCCCTGCCCCACTGCCACTTTCAGCGCTCGTGCTTCCTGAAAGGTGCCTCTTGTGTCCAAGACCCTTATTTGGGGTACTTGCAGACCATAACGAGCCCTTTGAGGGACTCGATTGGACGCTCTTGTTACCACCACTGGACTTCCCAGATCCGTTCTTGAAATCTCTATCTTTGTGTCGCTCCCGATCCATGCCGTCGCCTGAAAGGGAAAACGTAAGAAAGTCTCGGAAAATGTGCATGTAGGGAACCCACCAAGATCAGGAACTCTGATGTACACACGTACTTCATATCCCAGCCGTTCAATACCATCCATAGGTTGGTACAAAGGGCTGGAAGCGACAATTACACGACCTAGGACCACATAAGTTGATGAATTTGCAGTAACGATAGGCAAAACTCACGCGTAACCGGTCTCCCGCGCTCCAAAATCAAGGCGAGGGCAGCGTGCCACATATGCCTAGGGGTTCGCTTCTCCTTCTCCCCCGGCCCTTCCTTAGGCCATCTCGGCGCGATAACCAACTCATCGCGATCGCCAGTGCTATAACCATCCGAATTGGTCTCATCCTCGTCCCGTCCCGCTTTGTTGTTCATATACGTGTTCAAGATCGATCCAGAGGGCAAGGAACGCGATTCCATCCCATTTTTTCGGGCAGCTGTGGCAAAGGATGGTAGAGGGATGGGATATGTATCCGTCCCTTCCAAATCAAGAACAGGAGCTGGTACGGGGACAGGAACTGGCTTTTTCTTGCCATTCGTAGGAATGGGAAGTGGTCGTGAGCTGGAAGGCTTTACGGCGGAGAATGCTGATGCAGGCGTGGATTTGCTATTTGACAAAGACCTTGTATGAGTCGGCTTCTTCGGAATTGCAGGCAATGGCCTTCCGATTATACGAATTGGTTTAAGGGGAGGGTGCCGCTTGAGGTGCGAAAGGAGACCGATAAGAATATTCGAACTTTCAGGGCTGTCAACGCGAGTGTGGTGGATTAGAAAAAGAAGATGAACTTACTGGTCAACAAATACGTGGATGAGGGTATCACCTTTTCTAGGTGGACGTCCTCGTGGATCGAATTCTTCACTTCCATCAGGTGCCTCCATCTGGTCTTCGTCACCTTCCGGAAGCTCGGTATCAGCGCTTTCAGTTCTAACATGACCCTTGCCTCGTTTCCCATTGCTGTTGGCAACTGAGTTGGTTTCTTCTGGCCCCCCACGGCGCTGTGAGCGGTTCTGCAACCGGTTTACCACCTTCCCCAGGTCTGCCTGTTGCTCCGGAAAGAGCTGTTGAAGTTTCCGTGCAAGACCTATGAGACGAGAACGCTTATCCTGTTCGACGATCTCCGGAGCCGTGGCCGCAACCTCACGCTTTCTCTCTTTCCCTTTCGTTTCCTTCTTCCCTTGACCACCTGTGTCTGACGAACCCTCGCCCAGGGTATCATCAACTTTCAGGTTAGGGAAGGATTGCGAATGAATCAGGGTCTTCGATGCCCTCGTTCTTGGTTTCTTCTTCTTTTCTTTGGGTTTCGGTCCCGATTCGTCAAGTATGCCTCCTGCAACATCAGGCGGTCCCCTCACTTTCGGAGTCCTGGTCCCTGGCGTTGGCGGTGTCGACTTGTACACGCCAGCAGTCAAGGACCTATGAATGTGGGCATTTTCCCCGCGTTTAAGTCCTACAGATGGCTGACCACTGTTGGACGACGATGAAAACGCGATATCTTCATCCTCATCTTCATCGTCTTCATCCTCATCCTCATCATTTTCCAATTCAAAGGTAAACTCGAATTCATCCTCCAAATTTCCAGGGAGTTTGGGCAAGACCCCATCAATCTGCGACTTCTCCCTTTCCTTGTCTTTCTTTGCCTTCTCCTTCTCCCTCTCTTTCCTGCCGACCCTCTTCCCCTTCTTCCCCATGAGGTTTATTCCGCTCGTCGGTGTGCGAGCCCCATTTCCGCCATCCTCCTCTTCCCCGCCGTCCGTTTCAGGTGCAGCAGGCGGACGCAAAATCGAAATGGGCCGAAGGAGAGTGTCGTTCTCGCCATGACCAACAATGGCTGACCTGTTGTCCGCCAAGCCCACAAGACCAGAAGCTACGCTTGCCTTCTTCTTCAACCTAATCTTCTTCTTCTTTCCAGGGGATACGACCGCAGTTACAGTTCCAATTGCAGTTATCGTCGTGGTTTCTGGGTCCGTCGCCAACGCAGTTGGGGATGCAGGAACTAACAGAGGGCGAACAGAAGGCGTCACGTTGCCTTCCTCTCCCTTCTGTAATGGCTTCTTCCTCCTCCGCTTCCGATGTGGTTCTGTACAACAAAGTGTCATTCAACTTTTTGTCAGTTAACGGGATTGATTTTGCACCTCAAATACATGCACAAATTGAAAAGAAAGAAAAACGGAAAAAGATGAAATTGCCAATTGGACATATGTAGGGTGAAAATATTAAAATAGATCAATACACACCGATAACGTGCCTCCAGTCTCCCTGGCCAACCACCCCGCCCTGCCCTGCCTCACCCCCATGTTCACGGGCCGCAGTCCATCGTGCTCGTTCCTCAGCAATAAAGCTAAGGGCTTCATCCAGATATCCAAGTGACGGCTGGCCGTCTTCATAGTCGTCTTCATGCTCTGGCTCCGAATGAAAGGTATTGTCGTATGAGTGTATATCGTCACTAGTAGCATCATTTTCAACCGTTGTTGAGCGTTGCGAGACCTCTGTATTTGTGGAGGGTAAATAATGCTGCCCTATGAGGGAGTGTGGGTAGTTCTGCCCATGTCCGTCGTGTGTACGACCCTCAGGCTCGTACCCAACCCCTTGCCGCCGCTTGGGCGTATGGAAGCTGGAGCCTAAAGGCTCAACAGTGTGCTGAGCAGGAGCCGGTAAAAAAGGGAAAGTCTCTGAGGGTTCCAATTCCGGTGTGGGAAGTGGTGAAAGTGGGTCGTCCAAGACATACGGAGAATCTGATTGCAACTGAGAAACAGAGTCCAACGGTTCAATGACCACAGACTGCCCATTAGACTGTGGTGAATGCGAGTCATGCGACTGCGATCGAGTGTGTGAATCTAGCGGAGCTTGTGACCATAATGAAAGGGTGTGTGATTCAAGTGAATGGGTGCCAGAATCTGGAGTAGGCAACAATGAGTGATCGTGATGACGGTAGTTTTCGGGTGTCAAGGTCAACGCCGATGAGTGTGATTCGGTAAAAAGAGATCGCGACTTTGAGGAACATGATTCATTCAAGACTGACGGAGAAGGCCCAAATGATTGCGGTATGTTGTAAGAGGAAACAGAGAAGTTTGATGAAGAGATAGAGTCGGGATCGGCTTGAGATAAGTATTGTTGTGATGTCTGGGCAGAAGATTCTTGAAAAGGAGAGATAAATTGCGATGTTGAGTGTTGAGAGTCAGAATCGAAGTTTGAACGGAGATTTTGAGATATAGATTGGAGGTGCTGGGATGCGGACGTAGATTGGTATTGTCGTGATGTAGATTGTTGCGATACAGATACAGGGTGGAATGTAGACACGGGTTCAGAAGGTACATGCCGAAACAGCTTGGGTGGAGGTGATGCTCGCCCATTACCAGGGTGGACGTGTGGACCATAGTGCAAGGGCACTTCTCGGGAGGTCAAAGAAGAATCCTCCCCCTCCATATCGTCGGTTGATAGCTGACGGTGGTCAAGAGGATGCACAGGAACAGATATTTCGCCCGACATTAATGACTGATCGTTTGAAATGGAGTCATCGAACGTCACCGTATCATGAACGTCTAGTTCTGATATTATCTCTACAGTGCGTGCGCCGTCTGTGGAAGCCAAAGAGACGGCGGGTGATCGTGGTGGTGACCTGGGCGAATATTCTCCCTCATTGTTGTGTGCCGCATTTGAGCTTAACTTCGTTGCCTCATCTTCTTCTTCCAAATCCTCGTCGTCGTCAAGTCTATCCGAGGTCGGCGTACCGCTGTATAGATCCAAATATGATTGAATTCGCCTCTGATTCCACACAGTAGAACCCTCGACTTCAGGAAGTGGGCTCTCTGTGCCCGTAGCGACGCTTGTTCCAGGGCGGGTGAACGAAGATATGCTTGAAGTATCCGCGCGATACGTGCGCGATGAGGACGACGAAGGGAAGGGAGGTGGTGGTATCCGCGGGTGTGGCTGTAGATAGGTCCAAGCACGTAGAACAGTGGTGAAAGCGCCAAGATCTGGCTGCTCGTCGGATGTTGGTTCTGAATGAGGTGCGCTCGATGTGCTATCGGATGAAAAAGAAGGGGAAATTGCGATCGTCTGAGGAGAGCTTGTTGAGGTTGTTTCGTTGCTCATTGGATTAGAGAGTGACTATAGACTAGTAGTACAAAAAGATGGGGAGGAAAGAAAGAAAATGATGATGAGAAAAGCTCGAGTGTGTCTGGCACGACCTCATTGAATGTCACACCGACTGTAAACGGTAGTAGTGACACCACGCCTGTCTGCTCGTCTTCCACTTCCAATTGCCAACGCAACAGGCCTAGAACCCCATTTCGTATGTGAGGAAATAAGAGTTATGATGAGAGATCTCTATGATGACAAGAAACTTGAAAAATTATCAGTTAATCAGAAGAAATATGAAGAATACAGTCGAGAGTCTGTAAGTAACAATAGGGACTCAGAAACAGGTAACTTGCTATTCAATATACGGCAGTTGGGTAATTGGTATATCCTTGGGCTCCACCCTTTTGCAAATGGGGGATGTCGGGAATGTTGTCTAGAGGTTTCCCGTGTTGAATACGTTTGGCGAGATCGGGGTGGGTTATCCAGCTGAAACCGATGAATATCCCGTCAACGCTGCCATCTGCTACCAGCTTGGCGCCCTCCTCAGCTGTGACGTTGGCGTTCAAAAATACTTTGGCATGTTTAATACACGGACGGTATGATTCGAGAACATCGTGAACCGTGGCTCGTTTCTTTCCTGTCATCATTCATCATGACAATCAAACAAATGCATAGGAGTGAAGCAAAAGACGAACCATCGAACTCTGCATCGAGAAGGGGCGAGTATCGACGCAAGGTGATATATGACAAGTTGAGCTTGTCAGCCTCAGAGAGGAAGTAACGATATGTCTCGATGTTTTCTTCTAAAGGCATGCTATAAATACACAAACCATTAGCGCAGATCTAGGATGGAATACGGAATCCTGACCCAAGATCCCCGTAACCTCCAGTCGGGCTAACTTTCAGAGAAACATTCCGGCCAAACATGGCAATAAGTTGCTTAAGAACCTCGAGACCAAAGCGAGCCCGATTTTCAACGCTTCCGCCCCACTGGTCCGTACGTTGATTAGAGCTTGCGTCCAAGAACTGAGCGATGAGGGACCCGCTCGCGTGGACTGTGGAGAAGGTGAATACAATCACAAATGAACAGAGAAAAGGGAAAGGTTACGTTCTACACCATCAAACCCAGCTGCTTTAGCTTTATAGGCAGCCTTTCGGTACTCTTTAACAACAGTCCAAGGATCATCGATGGCGGTTGGCTGATAAAGTGCACTATTTCAGTGATAATGACAAACAGAAAAAAGAAAGTCTGACCGTTCCATGGCCCGGTTGATCGGGAAGGTGACGATATTTTCCACCTCGAGCAGGAATGGCAGATGGTGCGTAAACAGGCTGCAAAATGGCATTAGCAAAAACTTACGCCAAAATCGCAATGACAAGACTGACAAAATCAGGTTTCCCGGGACCGCCCTCAGGACGGGCCAGACGGCCAACTGGAGCTGGAGTGAACAAAGAGCAAAATATAAAGTTTCCAAACTAACCGTGCCACAACTAAGGGAAAAAGAAGGTTCAGTACGAATTTTCCTATCAAACGGGATACGACTAACCTGCGAATAGATGTAACCACCCTCGCGGTGGACTGCGTCAGTTACTTTCTTCCAGCCTTCCATCTGTTCTCGGACCCACATGCCAGGTGCGTCGGGCCATTCCGTGCTAGAAAGAAATATTGTTCACATACGACGAGAAACAACAGAATGGAAAAAATCGAACCCTTGCGGAGTGATCAGGGTTCCCTCAGAGATAATCAACCCAGCGCCTCCGGCAGCGCGTTGAGCATAGTACTCGGCCATGAGCTCTGTGGGAACACCGCCGTTACCTGCACGGTTCCTCGTGAGGGCGGACATCCCGATGCGGTTCGAGATGGTGATGTCACCAATCTGAAGAGGTGTGAAAATGGTTGTAGGAGAAGACATCTTGCGTTCGAATAGGACTTGTGTTGGTGAGGGAATTTGCTATGAGTAGAGGTAGTTGTCCCGCCATTGCCAAAACTTGTTGGATTTATAGATGTTCTAAATTGCATCCACGACATGTCGAAGACATGAAGACAAATGCGCATAGTGAGCTTGAACCGAGTTTCCGCGACTTGAGAGGTGGATGGTCGGTCGGGTGTGCGGTTGATGGAACTGACAAGACAACCGCAGTTCTAATTTTAGATTGCGAATCGTAAGCCATTAGCGCCAGATGCAGCCATGGGCATTCAGGTGAGAGGCAGTATGACTCAGTCGCTCTCGGGAGGGATGTATAACACGGAATGTCGGTTGGGGAAAGGACAAGCGAAACGTGATGGTCCTTCGTAAACTGTGAACTGAAAAAATTACAGCTGATTACTTACAAGCTGATTATGAGTATGCGTGCGTACCTGCAACTTGGGATTTTGCTGTGAGCACTGAAGCTGCCTATGAACTTCAAAACCTAGTTGATAAACAAACTTGACCTCCCGTGGCTAGATGTAGGCGCCTCGTCAGAAAACCAAGCCGCAAAAGCCTGCAAATCACCTTTACTTACGTAAACAACTGCTCTACCTCAACGAGGTCGCCAAATGGCCTCTGCCGCAGGGAGTCCCGACACAACCCTTCGCGCACTTCCATCATGGGCAAACCCTGAGCCATCGGAGCAATTTGAGGAAGCCCTCAAGGCTCTGGACTCCTATAAGAAGAAGGATCCGTCGAAAGGTGCGGAATCAGGATGCGTACTGGACTCGCACATGGTTGGGGCTGACCTCTTTCATAGTCATCGTGCGCTTTAAGGCAATCGGGAACGCCCCGATAATGAAGCAGAACTTCTACAAAATTACCTCTTCAAATCGCTTCCAAGCAGTAATTCAGTTTCTAAGGAAGGAGCTAGGATGGCAGGCTAGTGAACCCTTGGTGAGTTTTCCCATCTCGTTTATACAGTTTATTCACTACTCTGGTTGCTCTACCTAGTTCACATACATAAACTTGTCGTTTTCACCCGCCCCCGATGACACAGTCGCAAATCTCTTCAAGGTAAATGTGTCGCTATCCTGTTGATTTAAATCTTGCTCATCATCGTCTTGTCACTCCAGTCATGTGGTACAGATGGACATCTCATTGTCAACTACAGGTGAGCTATTCACTAGTCCTTATGTAGAGCGTATTGCTAACGCCATTAATAGTACCACTCAGGCTTGGGGTTAACATGAGCTAACTCATTCTATCCGTTGTATAATTTAAGCATCCGATACCCAAACTTCACCCGACATGACACACTATTGGCCTCCGAACGTGTTGCTTGACCATTTGCGTTGGCGGGGAATCCGGGTTCGTTGATGTCATGATTAAGGCGGGCTGCAAGTAACGTCCACCTTCCATGGTTTAACGTTTTACAGTAGAGAGCTATCGCAATAGCCACAATATGACATTTAGCTAACGACTGCTTTCGTGCGACGCGAAGTCAATACATCTGTCACCAGAGTGCGCTGAAAAACACATCTTGAAGTTGCAATCGAAAGCCAAGGCACAATGAGCCCCCATTTCCGCTATTCGGAGCACGTACCACATCATTCAGATCGGTAATTCGGCGGGCTTCAATCACCTCCCTTCTTCTTCTTATCCTCGACAATCTCCACATTATCTTCGGGGATCCCCTTCAACACACCGACCCCTTGCTCGATCATTTCCAGAACTTCGTCACTCACATCCCCTTGGACCACAACCTCGTCCTGCCCTTGCGGATTCTTGGTGACCGATGCTCCAGTAGCAAATTTCGATGCGAACTGTTTTGCTGCCTTCTTCAAGTCAATCCCGAAAGCGTCCAATCCGTAGATGGAGGTGACATGTTTGCGTTTCGTACGCTCAATACGCTTGATTATTACCTGAAGGAAGAGGTGGGAATAATTGAGCGATCAAGGGATAGATAAGGTAGACACGCACTTGCGACGCCATCTTCTTCTTTAGCTCGGCGTTGGCCTTAGCCTCCGCTTTTGCCTCCTTCTTTGCGGTGTCCTTTTCTAGTTTCGTTTGAGCCTCAAGACTTATGGTGCCCAGTCTTGCTTGCAGCGCATCTAGGCACAAAAAAACGACCGATGTTATCAGATGGGACCGAAGAGGGGATGCTGAGTTTCGGGAACACAATTATGTAGGAGAATGTAAACACACACCCTCTGAGTAATACTTGTCGAACAGATCTGGATGCTCTTCCTTCAACCATTCTTTACATCGCGTAAAACTAGACCCAAATTCGCAGTATTCAGGAGGAAATGTGCAGACTGGAGAGCAGAGAGCAGCGCGTCAACAACAAACCCCTCCCACTACGCATAACGATTTCTCACCTGCGCAATATATGACTTGAACCGGGGGTGTAGGTTCAGGCGCCGGAGGTGTTGGCTCTTGTTCTGCAGCAGGTTGTGCAGGGGGAGCCTCGGATTTCGATTTCTTGGCCATTTGGAGATGGTGGTTGTGAGCAGAGCCGATAAGATAAGATAACGGCCCTGCGACCATATACCATCACCTCGAGTCACCTCGATCGCGCGTTATGAATTTTATCGGTTTGACCAATTTCTAAAATTTACATGCTACTACATATGAATATCAGAAATCTCTCTTCAATCATGGTCCAATTATGGTCAATCTTTTCCTGACATCAGGGGTCGATTTAGTTCGTCCTGTCAACAGAATTTAAACATTCACAAAACACTCTGTTAAATACACTAAGCTGCGCGTACCTGTGGTATTTACTATTTAGCACACTCAGGACACTATTGCGTGATGAACTGTTCACTATAAAAAAGAAAAAGAAAAGTCCCCCCTACCAAACCGGCCGCCACTGGGAAAGAACAGACAGCGGTACAAGGTGTGTAGTGGCCGCTTCGTAGACAAGCAAACGCTCACCGCCACATGCTGGAAATCTACGTGGAGATTCATTTTAGATTACTCTCTTAATTTCCGAGACGACCACCCCCACTTATTTTACGTGGATTGATAAATTTCATACCTGACGGTTTTAATCACCCTGGGTGATTCAACATTAAGGGTTTTGAGAGCATATCTTGGAAATGATGTCAATCGCCGAGTCCATATATTCGGAGTTGCCTCAATTGCCTTTCGTTGGTAAAGGTAAGGACACCTCATGGCCACCTGGTGTTTACAAGGCTATAGCAGCAAGTAGTGAGTCGCCGAGATATCTCCTTGGCTATCGATAACTAGGCTGAAGAAAGAAGGCTTAAGAACAATATGGGGATCGTAATTTGAAAAAGATAGCACGTTTGCTGATGGTCATGAGGCGCGATTTTCTGCAACTCAAGCTTCAGTGAACGGGAAGGAAAACTAGTATCCTTTCTTCATTTCGTCGAGGCTACAAAACGTAAGTGGATACCTTGTATATTGCAGGCTGAGAAGTATATCCACGGCCGAACCAACTTTGTAAATTCAGGGTTCGTCCAAGTGAGTCAGCGTCGGTGCCAGTCCATGTGCTATCAGGACGTGTGCCTGTATACGTTCGAAGAAATCGATAATGGCCAATCCGGCAGATAAACTAAAACCGAGCGAGTAAGAAAACGCCGCCAAATAAATATTGACAGAGGAAGACAACCAACGCCGGTCGATTAAAAACGTGCATAAAATGCAAGCAGGGTTCCGGCTTTCTACACATTTGCGAAATCGGCAGGATTTGTTGGAGTTCCAGAACGCAGTGAAGTCGGGATAAATTGTAGAGCCAGGAAATTCGTTACGAGGGCCCACAAGCACCGGCGTTTCAGTCACCAGTGCCAATGCTGAAGCTCGGGATTTTGAGAACAGAGCATCATCTGCTGACCAGGAGCACGAGTTCCGGACAATGAGAAAAATGCAAAAGGCAATCTATCGCACAATCCCGGACCTAATGACGTGGAGCGTTGATCGAGGTCGAATGGAGTATGAACTATGTGTTATACCGGAAGTCCAGCAAGTAATTGCGGAATCTGACAATAATTTAAAGACCGGTGGAGAGAATAGTCGGGCTTCCGCTGACCACCTTTGCGCTACAAATCCGGAAGAGTAAGGCACAGGTAGAAAAGAAGGGAGTTTTTGATAACATATGGCGCAGTGGAGCAATTTTTGGGGCTGCATTTACGTGTCAGTTGACGAGAGTAAGGTGAAAATATTCAGAACCCCTGTCGCAGGTCGTGAACAATGAAACCAACCTGGTCGCTCATGGTTGCAGAATAGTCAAGTCAAGGTCCTTTGCGCCAAGCTGCGCCCTTCGGGAGGTATCATTTTATCGAGGGTGCATCTGTGGGATGGATCTTCATAGCCCGATAAACCTGATTGGGATGGATGGCATTATTGTTCGTCGAAAGTGCAGGCGTGCGATAGAGCTTGATCTGTAGAGCTTGAGCGTCGAAGGTAATTCGGAAGACAATAAAATGAACCACCGGGGGCTTTTCATTGACCCGTGAACGTCAATCAGCCTTGTGCGGCTAATGCGCGTGGGACGCTATAAATACTGGAGAAGTGATCTTTCACCTGAAGAAGTTGTCAGTCAGACGAAGAGAGGATTGAACAAAGCAAGGTGATGGGTGCCTAAGCCATCTATCCAGATAACGACGTTAGGGGTTCAATGAGCACTGATTATCGTGATGATCCACAACCTTCGAAGACCTCCCATGCGCTAACCTTTGATGATGTCATGGGAGGTAGCGATGCCACTCTCTGGTCGTCCGTTGGAAAGGCATTCGGCGGAAATATTTCAGGTTAAACGAACATACATTTTAACGCTTAGCCCGTTAATCCGCAACCCTATTCTGTGTGTTAATTATGAAGGAGTCAGCACGCAGCAGATAGCCCACGGCTCGGCGGTATATCACTCATCGATGGCGATAATGACTCTACCTCGTTCCCGTCTTCCAAAGGATGCGCGGTTGAGATTTCCAACCTCGGCGGAAGGGGAAAAAAAAGTATCAGCCCTGGAGGGCTGGTCAGGCTCGAAGAGAAGCTGAAAGAACTCGCACACAACACTTCTCCAAATGTCGCCGAAAGATACAACTGATCACGGGACCGAGACGACCGCACCCGCTTTAGGACCGTCGCCACCAGGTACTGACGATTTTGAAACGATCACCGTGTTACCCGGCAGCCACCCACCCACTAAAGACTGAGGAACAGCCCGGCGCGAGAGGCGAGAGAAAGAAACTCCCATGTATCCTGGTGAGACCGGGAAATGGGAGAATTTCGGAATCCTCAGGCGTAGTCGCCTCGAGGACTTGTGTGGCAGCTGCCGACTTTTGCACAATTAGGACCCGAAATTGGTGAAACTCAGAGTTTTAACCGTGATTTTATTCGGAGGAGTTCGCATGTTTCAAGATGCGCCGTCGCGCGAGATAGAGCCGGTAGTCGTCGTCAAGAGGTCTGCGCCTGATGTCCCGTGCAAGCATGAAAAAGATGAAAAAGCGTGAGCAGAGCAGATTTGTGTTGCTGCGAGGAACGGAAGTGGAAGGAGTGACCCGAAGGAAGGGAGCCTTGACAAAGCCAGCGTGATGCGTGGTCCGGGTCAAGCGTAGCGAGCACTTTAAGGATGTTTTATCTCGATGTCGCTAGCATGGCGCTTTTACGGTAGAAGGCGATTGAGTGGTTACTTGTGGACAGTTGGCGAGGAGGAGGCAATAAATTATCATCACCACGTGTGGCTTTGAATTTGAACCCGCCTTTTGTTGATTGCCGGCTGGACTAAAAGGAAAAACAGCGGCGCGTACCCCGCCGCATTGCGGACAGAGACGCACTGGTTCCACTCGGGTCGGCATCCGAGCAGACTTTGAAAAGGTGGAATCATTTTGAACCGAAATGGCGTCAAGCGTCGCACATCATTTCCAGAAGAAATCGCCCAACTCGAGGTAAATGATGGGTGATGTCGTAGTCCAGGACAGGAGTAGCGTTGAGCAGAACAAGCCAGTGATAGATTTGCAAATATATATATACAAATGTGGATGACTCTATATGTGCTAGTAAAAATAACGATTAGACGAGACACGAATGTGACCATATCTGTATGTACTTAATGCGAATACGAATGCTAATGAATAATGCCCGAGTCTATGCGAGAGATGCTGAAAGCGACGAAAGCAGAGCAGAGGGGATGATGCTGGAAGGTATTTTGTGCGACCGGATCCACGGTCGCGGCAGAGAGATCTGCGAAGTCCCTAAAAGAAGATATGCCCAAGAGTTCTATGTCGACGAGAGATGAAGGAAAAGAGGATGTCGGCATTCATGTGGAGAATTTTGCTTTCTGCGAAAAATACGGATGAGCAATAGATATAGATGAACGTTGCTGAAAAGGAACGTACTCGTCGCATCATAAGTGGCGATGAAGGGTCATATGGTTGTGACGGTGGCTTGAGAAAGGGACGTCAGGGTCTGAACATGTCGGCTGGTAGGGGCCGAGGGGCGCTTACTGGCATCATATATCCTGGCACCATTGGTGAGTTTTGTTGAGGGTAGTTGGATGCGGTTTTCGAGAGGGCTTTTTGAAGCTAACAAAGGATGCACATCAACACTTGGTCGGAGGTGACAAAGACCAAGACAAAGAAACACACCTTGGCTTCACTCTCCGCTGCTCTCTGTGCATACATGTTCGGATGCAGCGACACACTTTGAAGACTCGTCGCATGTGGAAGTGCATGTAATGAGGATGAAAGGCTGGGTAGGGAGATGAGGTTGGAAGGAACTCCTTTGTTTGACGCGTCGTGGGTGCCCATTGTGAATTTTGGTGGTCGAGAGTGGCGACAATGTATAGGACTTGGACTGGGTACTATGAAGAGTCGAAACGGGGTGAGGAAAGAATAGTGAGGGGTGGATTTATATGAGGGGGCCCATATGCCACGCGTGACAGCGAAATCTCACGAAAGGATCTGATCATTCAAGGAGATCAGGTAATAGATCAGCTCAAACTCGATGCCTCAGATCCAATTTTGGATTCAGCTCTTGCCAGGCGTGTCCTTCATTTACAGTTTCAATTCCACAAGCCCTTGGTTCGATATCCCGCCCGATTCATGCCCCCGGTAGGAGGAAAATCAGGGCATTTATAGCCGCCTTTCAGACCCGCCTCCCACTCGGTTTTTGGGGTGCAACCCATGCACCTTCGCGGTCTTTTAAATAAACTGTTGCTAAATCAGCCCTGCTCGGTCTCTTTCGCTCATTCCCACCTTTACTCACCCTCGACTCATATCCTTCTCAACGTCAAAGGTTAAGCTGCTTCACTCGTGGTCCCTTGACACTACAGCCGCAGGGAAATTACGGTCGACAAGTACACCTATCTGTGCTGCTTTTGATCTAGCGAATCTCCGAAGTTGCACCCACAGACCTGCAGTGTACTAGAGGCAGTGACTCTACTACACAAAACGGCCTACACCCTTGAAGTTTGCTGTAGTCTTCGTCGCCAATTTATTATACTCACACCCTCGGCCCATCCCGAATACACGATGCTTGACTTTTATGGCGCTCCGCTCAAGTCTTACGGTACATACATTTGTGAACCCAGGGACATTTACTGATCCTTCTCACCCACTTGGCCCTTCTCACCCACTTGGCTCATGATCTTTGTTGCCATCCGGCTCTCCTTACTCTCCCTGTATGTTTGAAATTTCGCCACAGGCCGACGGCTCATCGCACAACCTTGAACACTTGACCTGACATCATCATCTGACTGTGCAGGGCTTTCTTTCCCTCAGTGCCCACGTGTACTCTGACCCTCATCAGTAACTTCATCCGTCCACACTTTCGATAAATTTCCACTCAGCGCCATCCGTTTCTGGCTTCGTGTAACTCTACGTTAAGGTATTTCCTATTTCCCCCTGCCTAATCATTCACTCGTCTTAATATCCGATCTTGTCCTCCAATCGTTAATATTCTACCCTATGAATTCAGTGAGAAAATAACTCGGGGTAATGTCAGGCTAATCCTCGTCTTTCCGCCATCCGCTCTCCGCCTACAGGCTCTTATCTAAAAAGTAGTACTCATCAGACATTCAGAAGCATGGGGAAGTGACGAATCCGACACATCCCCGCCACTTGATCCTTCATGTTGACGATCTGTTTGCAAAAGGCTGGATTGGCCAAATGCCTCAAAAATACAGCCAGCGTTTCTCATCGAACGAAACCGTTGTTCCGGTACCAAATACTGGATGGGAAGTACTCGCACACCTTATGAAAAACTCCGTCGTTAGTACATGCACATACTGCACACACTCTCGTAAGGTGGCGGTTTGAATTCAGTTTGCAGCCACACACTCTCATGCTTGACTCAAAGCTAACAAATTATATCATCTTGACATGTCTTACGGCAGGCTGGCAACCCTTCAAGGGTCTCCTTTAGTGCTATCTACCCAACAATCCGTCGCCTCAGGGTCGAAAAATCTCAACGTCTCTTGAACGTGCCGCGTTCCGTGATGTTTGTGTTCTTCTGGTATTACCATTAGCAGTAATCATACATGCACGTCAATATTTCAAACGCTTGTCCTCTCTGATGTCTAAATGTTTAACGGTCTAATCGATAGCTTGGACGCCATCGTACGCTGGCAAGCGAGTGCAAGCCTCAGCCCAGTCAATATTGCCAAACACCAACTCGGTGACGGTTGCAATCACGTCGTCGATAGAACCAATGCGTTGATCCATAGTGTCGCGTTCCCTGTTATCAAGGTTAGATAGCATTTTACACGAGGCAAGACACATGTACCGGAGCGTCATCGTCCGATTTTGGACAGCTGTTGAACATACATTAGAAACAAACAACCAAAACGGTTTCAATAACCAGAAGGAGGCGTGACGTACAAGCAAAGTCGAGGGTTACACCGAACGGTGTACCAAGTTCATCATTACGAGCATAGCGCTTCCCAATCGATGTATTCGAGTCATCTACGCGAGAGAAGACGCCTGCTTTGCGCAGTTTGGAAGCTGTACGCGCGGACGTAAAAGTGCGTTATCAGTTGTTGTTCTTGCGGTACGGAGATGCGGTCACATACAAACTTCTTGCACCAATGGGTTGAACTCGTCCCGGGCGCTCAAGGGTACGATGAGAACTTTCGTAGGGGCCACAAGGGGCGGGAGTGACAGAACCTACGTGACATCGATTCTGTAGTTAGCAGGGGGATAATGGTAAGGACAACGACAGATAAACGTACACCTCGTTCGACATCTTGCTCCCGACTCCAAAAGCTGTGCTCGAGCAAGGTGTACAATATACGACCGAGCCCAAACGACGGTTCGATGACGTTGGGTGTATATTCACGTACTAAGCGATAACGAAGGGTCAGAGTGATGGCGCCTCATTCCTTTCGAAGTTCACTTACTTGATTGCTTCAATGTTTTCCGTTCGACGGTCAAAACGTCAGGAGTTAATTGGAACTCCCTGCCATCCTCGGATTTGATAATAGCAGCGCTGCAAACACGAATGATGATAAGGGATAGATCGTAGGAGCTAAAGAAACTAATTAAAAACGTACCCCTGTGCGAGTTCCCCTTTAATTCTGAGCAATTCAGGCTCGTCCATGGATTCCACAAGGGATTGAATGAGGGCCGCGTCTTGTTTGAAAGTCTTACCTAAGTTCTTCTTGTTCCATTCTGAGACCTCTTTCTCCGTGAGGATGGGTTCCTTGAGAGCTTGTCGGACAACCAACGGATGCCCAGTTTTCGCCGAGTGCACGGAGAGATCGTACGCTGCACGATCTGCACATCCAACACACTCAGTCCAACCAGTCGCGTTGTGGATCTCGGCGTCCCAGCAGTCCGTAGCATAATGAGCCATCTCATTCCCCATGTGTTGCCTGAAACGAAGTCGCTCTGGATTGATGCCGATCTTAAGTAGGAAGAGGTATATCCTAGCAATGAAGTATCCTAGTGTCTCATTTGCGATGACACCCTTTTCCACTGCTTCACCAACTGTCAGCCTCGAAGTGGTGCTGCTACCAGCCTCTTGAACGTGTCGATCGAGAAGAACGAGCACGACGTCGCGGACTTCGTGAAATCGCTCGTGTCGTTTATCCTCTGGATCAACATAGTGCTCGATCTCAGCCATGGTAAATTCTCGAACGCGCAGGAGACCAGCTCTCGGTGAGATTTCATTACGGAATGAACGACCGATTTGAGCAGAGGCAAAAGGTACTTTGCCGTTATTGAATTCTAACAGACGCGAGAAGTTGAGGAAGTGGCCTTGGGCAGTCTCCGGACGAAGGTAACTACCGGGGGTCTTGATAAAATTACGCGACGCGATAAGAGAATGCTCACCCTGGGTGTTGGCCGGTCGGACCGATACTGCTCAAAAACATAAGATTGAACTGCTGAGGTTCGCCGACTTCGTTGCCAGTGTCTGGATTCGTCAACTTGTGCTTGCGGCAAAGCTCGCCTAGTTCGGGGCCTGAGAAGTTATCAAGCTACCCATGATGGATTAGCGGGTTTGAAGAGCACCCGAGAGCAAGGACACGACGAACCTGGGCCAAGATCGTCTCATATTCTTTCACAACTTCGTCAGACAACTGGACCGCTGCAGCCTTTGCTCCCTTCTTCTTTTTCTTTTTATCGTCCGTTACCGGTGCGGCCGCGAGCCCGCGCGCTTCCTTGTCTCCAGCCAGACGAGCCTCCAGGACGTTTTTCACAAGATGATCAGCGCGCAACACATCGCCAGTCTTCGTGTCCTTGACCATCCAGTCAGCGAACCGCGCGACGTGGCCCGATGTCTCAAAAACAGGGGCGGGGGTCATGATTGTGGTGTCGAGTTCCAGCATGTGCTCCTCAATGATGAAGTGCTTCCGCCATTCCGCGATAAGGTTGGCTTGAAGCGACGAACCAGGGGGGCCATAGTCATACAAGCCAGCAACGCCTGTCCTCAAAACGTTGAACTAAGCATCGTATGCGAGATGATAAACCTTGGAAATACCCACCTCCGTAGATCTCGAACGCTGGTGCATAGAAAAACCTACGGTTCAGCAGAGCGTCGAGGCGGACCTTGTCGAAGGCGTGGGCGGTCTTGTTCACCGTAGAAGACATGTTTGAAGAGAGGCGGCGATGAACAAGGGGATACGATCTTGCTGTGATATGGAGTGTAGAGCACAAACCCGAAAATGCAAGTCTCATGAAGTTTTTGGGCCAATAGGCCGAGTCATGTACCGGTTCTATTTCCGATCGTTGATCGAACGATCATTGATTAGATTAGAGAATGGACAATCGTGAAAGAGACATTGTGCGTATATTACGGTGGTCATGAATGAGCAGATAGCAAGGGGCGAGCATGAGTGTACCAAAAGCAAATGAATCAACAAATTATTTTGGTATCAACCATAAAACCCAAGTCCGATATTACCCACTTCAAAACCTGCTCAGTGATGCCTGCATCGCTGCCGCACCCTTAGACAGCCACTCATTGGGGGACATACGCTCCTCTATACTGTCAGAGAACAAAAGGTTGTTCTCTGGAACAAACGCCCAGTCCGCAGGATCAGGAGGTGGGGTCGAGGTGATCGCCTTCAGTTCGTTGCCTGTGGGTTTCAAGTCATGAGACGTGAACATGCGGTGGAACGGATGGAACTTACGAATAATGTTGTGTGTGAAGTGATCAAGATTCTGAGATGACGATCTTCAGTCAGGGAGGAACAAACAGAAGACGGGAGTGTCATTACTCACAAGATCATTCTTGTCGTACCCGAAAGGATCTAAGCATCGAAAGAAGATGAGCCGAGCTTCCAAGAGATCTTATACAGGGTAGACTGACTCACTTTCGATTTCTTCACCAGCGACCAAGAATCCAAAGAAAATGAAGCTCTATAGATATTGTCAAACAAGAAGATGCATTAGATCCGCAAGACGCGCACAGAAAGTATGGTAGCTGGTATGGTCCACCATTTCATTGACGCCCATATTTGCAAGGGCTATCGGCAAAGTCAGCAGGCAGTAAGGGCGACTGGCTGCCAGACACACCATTGCAAGACAGTAGAGAATGGTGACAACCCATAAGTGGATCGCGTACCTGAGTTCTTTAATGAGGTTTGGAAAAAATGAGAATCGAACCACAGTACGTACGAAAATGGGATGGGAGTAGTCAGGATACGCTCCAGACCGGTAAGACTGTCAACGAGTTGGTTGAGGGACATGATTAGGTTATCTGTCCGTACTCTTCAGTGGTCAAACAGAAAGCAAACAGGAAAGTAACGAACTGTTGGTGGGTACGTCGCAAAATTTATCATGTTGAATTTTTGCAACATAAGAACTCTGAAGAGTAGGGATCAGTGACGCTGGGAGGAAAGACAAATCCTTGCTTACGATATATAAAGATATCTCCAAGGGAAGATTATGGGACACGGCCTGGTTGCGCAGTCTCGCCCTCCACTTTGCGGCCTTCTTTCCACGGACGTCCTTACCTTTCTCAGTGAGGAACTTGACCAGGAGAGAGAATGGGAAGAGATCGAAATAGCTGTACTTGGGCGGCATGTAAGCAGGTAAGAGGTCGGACTCCTCCTCAGTCTTGTTCAGGATGAAACGATCTTTCTCGTAAACAGAACGGCGGCTTGGAATATATCTCGGGGACATTAGATTGGAAAAGCCGACATGTTTTCCTTCGTCTGGATTTATTGTTAAACCCCTGGGCGTGTTGGGTGAGACATCGTTGACATGCTGCGGCAAGATTGCTGGTGATGACGGGGTATTTCTGTGATGAAGACCGGAAGCTTGGGTGGCAAAGGATGGCCTGGGCCCTTCGGATGAGAGATCATTGCCATATTGCAAATCGCTTTCGAATGAGGCCTTAGAATTCAATTCCGCCTCTGATTGTAAAAGGTCCGCCGCGGAGGGCATGCCTGCGGGCAGCTGATAGGCAGGCAGGAATTTGACAAGGTAATAGAGATCTCTACGAAGTACGCGATTACGAGGGCTGACATTGATTGAAGGAGAACATACCTGTAGTAGATACCGTCTTCCCCTCGAAGATAATGTTTTACGGCGACGGCGTATGCTTCAAGAAGATTGATAACGGTTTTTTTCTCGACGAGCGACCGAGCCCTCCTCTCCTGTGTGAGAGGTTCCCCAGGCGGAGTGTCTGCAAAGGTTTGTTCAATCGCTGCGTTTCCGTCCAAATTGTGGCCTACCCGGTACATGGAACCAAACAGTTCGGGCAAACGTTCGATTTGCCAGAATAATCTGAGACCATAATCTCCTTCCTTCATTATATCGTTCGAAGGAAGATGTCGTCCTGTAAGAGATAATGAAACCCAACACAGTACCGATTCTGTGAGGACCTTTTGTCAGAGACCTAAAACAAGGAAAGGGAGTATGCATACACTGTAAGGAGCGTTGGGGCAACGGAGAGCTTGCCGTGGTGCTGATGGTTCAGGACGGTGATAAGAATAGCCCAACCAGAGAAGAAGATCAGAATGTGCCAACATCGGAAAAGAGCGGTGGCCAGTATGGCATGTACAAAAGATGCGCCAGGTCTCTGCCTTGGAGCAAAGCTGCACAGAAGGTTATGGAGGCTGAACATGGCATCGATGGGACTGCTTACGGGTCGGCGCCACGAAAACCATGATGCGGGAACGCCTCCGGTCTCTAAAGTAAATGAATGTCGTTTGCACAAAAATATTCTGGCCAACTGGTAGGAAGGGGCTTACTGAACCTGGAGAAGAGGGCCTATTCGCCGTGGACGACATGACTCTATGCAATTCAGGTTCGTTACCCTGTCCAAAGGGAGGGGTAAGAGATGGTTAAGTCGCTCTTCCTTGACAGCGCCAGAACGTACAGTTTCTGCTGGTGGTTGTTTATGAGAAGGCCGATTTCCCTCCATTGGCTTCGGACTCCTTGTAAGTCAATGGTAGGCGCCCAACGATGCCCTATTGCTGGCGGCTGATGGGAATCATTGCATCCGGCCGCAACGGTAGTACCGGCATCGCCGTTGGCTATGTGGACAGTGCTGAGACGTAGAAACCAAACTTCAGTGAAACTGCAATGGACAAGTGCAAAAGTAGTATTTATAGGCTGGTCCGGGAATCCGAGTAATCAGTGAAAAGGTAGGCGGGAACGATATGGCAGGATCTGAAGTCTATTATTGGATGTGACGCGGTTTCTCCAATCTTATCTTCCAAGCCACTTCAATCTATTGTCCAACAAAGCTCCCTCACAAGGCCCCAACTGCCGACCACTAACACTGCTTTGGAACGCTTTATCTCCCCCTGAATTCGCGCCATGCCATGCTTGAAGAATCCAAGTTGTGGATCCCCTTTGATTTTTGTAGCACCGTTCGTTGAATCAGTAGAATTCCTTGGCAAAGAGCATGTCGAAGCCCGAGGCTCGAGATTTTGATACATCGTCGTACTAAACCAAACTGCTCAGTGGAATCTAAAGCAATTTCGCGACGGGGAGATGCGAAACGGGCGATGTTGACCGCATCGATAGTCCCTTGGAAGCGCGAGGACTTGGCGAGGACACACCTTGGACACACCGCTCGCAAGCAGACAGATGTTTGATATAAGTTTTTTTTTTTTTTGATGAACTGCCTATGTACGTCAAAATTTAAAATCCTGCCCGCCAACGCTAACTACTATGGGCGTTTTGCAGCTGGAATCTTGCACAAGCTTTCTTAGAGCCCGAGATGCACGTTTTCCTCAAACTGCATACCCCACGCCGCGCGCTATCGATCTCCAGACCCAGGCTGTTCAGACGACCACTACAGAGCATGCCTGAAAAACGATCGTCCTTCCAACAGGATGTCAAGGCAATCGATCCCAAGGTCCTCGCCGCCGCGATGGGAGGAGACGTGCCCCCGGAGGAACCTCTGCTTTCGACTTTCGAGGAGGGCTTTGGATACTTCACCTGTGCTGCAGTTGAACGTTCGCTAGGACAGTATCAGTTCGTCCGCAAAGTGCGCTTGTTTGAGCTTCCCTCTGGCAACCCTGTTTTGATCATCAAGTTAGCTGGGTTGGGCTGCTAACTCCTCCGTGTGGCTGGCACTGTGAGTTGCTCGTAAATTCGTTTACTAGTCCCTGAAGCATCAACACAGAGACACATCGGCGGACACAAGAACCTTTGTTGCCTTGAAGATCTTGACGTCGCAAGCCACTGCACAAGTTGTCCGGGGTCTTTCACCAGAGTATGAAGTATTCCGGAAGATCGAGTCTGCCAATCCTAACAGCCCCTGATTCAACCACTACTTGACTCTCCGACATTGTTTTACTGCCCACAGCGCGGCCGACGGTCACATATGCTTCGTGACGGAGGCGTTGAGCTCGAGCCTAGCAGACTTTCGAGAGCCTGGGCTGCCCATTGCGAAGCGCATCACAAAACAGGTCCCTCTCGCTCTGGACTACCTTCATCGCGAATGCGGGTATATTCACACTGGTGGGTCTGTCCCTGCACTCATTCTTATCCATGCTGATGATCGTATGTGAAGATCTCAAACCCGACAACGTCCTTCTTTCAATACCTGAACCAAGGGCTTCTCGAATAAGCGAATACATCAAGTCGGACTCTGCATTGATTTATGGCCCTCCCCTAAACCTGAAATCATTGGATTTACCTCTTGTCTTTTCACGTCCACAGCCTCTACCGTATTTTAGCCTTTGTGGATCTCTTGAGAATATATCGGTGCGACTGATGGATTACAGCGAAGGTGAGCACATCTTGCCATTTACTTTTGCTTACTCTTACCGATGAGACATAAACAGCCACTCCCGTCGACGCGCCCGTGAGAGAGCATCTTCGTCAACCATCTATGATCTGCGTCCCCGAAGTCACCCCCAGATATCCTTGGACGTCTGCCATCGACATCTGGACTGTCGGTTGCCTTGTACGTTGGCTACCTATGTCGCTCCGCTGAGACTGAATGCATAATAGTTGTTTGAGCTTCTCACCAATTGGCACCTTCTCGGCCAGGACGACGCTCATAATTACTCGCATGAACTCCACTTGCAGCATATGGTAGAGTGTTTGGGGCCGTTCCCACTTGAATTTCTCAAACATTGTGAGGACCGGGAGAAATACTTGAGTGCAACCTCATCTAACCATGCTCTCCTCGATGATTAATGACTTTCTTCACTCAGGCACGCTGCTTCACACAAACAGCGATTTTGCCCCATCCTCCCTCGAAGACATTTTGCGAGGCCTTAACGTCGTTGATGAGAGCGAGATTCCAGGCATTGCTACTTTCTTGCGCAGATGCTTGACGTTAGGTCCGAAGGTGCGACCGAGTGCCCAAGAGCTACTAAAAGATGGTTGGCTATTGTAAATTTCGGCCCTGGAGAAGAGGGCGCCTAGCGACAAAGCATGATTGGTCACAGCTGGTGTATTGTGATACCACTCGAACCACCTTCCACAACCGTCGTCGGTAGGCGCCCAACGATGTCATATTGCTGGCTGATGAGAATCATTGCATCCGGCCGCAACGGTAGTACCGGCATCGCCATTGGCTGTGGACAGATAGAAACAAAACTTCAGTGAAACTGCAATGGACAAGTACAGATATAGGCTGGTCAGGCAATCTGAGCAATCAGTAAATTATGGGTGTTTTGCAGCTGGAATCAAGCACAAGCTTTAGAGCTGACTCATCGGATCTGATCTTATCTCCCATCCTCCATACCCCAACTATAACTGCCTCCTCGTTGTCATCAACAACTCCTCCCTTAAGTTGTGCTGTTCGGAAAGGAGAAAGGGTATTGTTCTCGTCAACATTTCATGTGTGCGCTCACACTGTTATAATTAGAGAGCTCGTGGGTTCAGCAAGTTCGGCGTGGTGTATAATTAGTAACGGACAACAATTGCACTTTTCACGGCTAAACAAAGCCAGTTCGAAAAAGTACTAACGGGATCCTGAAAACGGCAGCTTTGGACAATGACGCACAGTGTTGCTGTCAACCTGTCATCCTCACAACTATCATGGTTATCATCCGACGTCCGGCGGTGTGAAACACTTGATGTCCGAGTCGGTATCTTATTTTCGTTTTGTGGTCTCTCATATCAGGACTTTTCAGGACTACTGGCGTCAAATTACAATTTGTGATTCGGGAATTAACTCCCCTGCTTCGGGGACGGTGAATGGTACGGACATACAACAATCGCAAGTAATGTACGAATTTTCTCTCGAGCTCGCACTAAAGACCCATAGATGAAGGGAGAAAAGAAAAGGAAAGAAAAGATCGTCTATCAGCAAAAAATTGCTGGGCTGGAAATCCAATGAATGTTTGTTGAGTATCGCCGAAGACTCCTCCTTCAAAAGTTGAGTTTCCACTGGCTTGACACGGGCGATTGCATCCTCCTTCCATGTGCATCAGCATCGCTTTGCTCGCATCGTCTGCCAGACCGGATTGCCTCTCTGAGCTTGTTACCAATCCCTCTGGGCCTCGGCATCCCGCCTCCAGTCCCTCTGAGCCTCAGCATCACGCCTCCAGTCCCTCTGAGCCTCGGCATCCCGCCTCCAGTCCCTCTGAGCCTCCGCATCCCGCCTCCAGTCCCGTTGGGCCTCGGCTTCGCGCTTCCAGTCCCGTTGAGCTTCAGCGTCGCGCCTCCAGTCCCTTTGGGGTTCAGCTTCCCGCCTCCAATCACGTTGCGCTTCCGGCTCTGCAGCTCTCTGGAAGGGGGGATCGAAAAGATTAGGTTGAATAGAGATTAGGAAAAATAGCTGGACCCACGACGACTTCGATACCACGTGCTACCACTTCGTCATTCTGGGAATATAAGTCAATCAGGACGCGAAGATGAGACCAGGCCAACCACGTACGATAGGAGCAGCGCAAACGGCGCTGACAATGGATGCGATGATGAGGATGGTGCTGGCGATGCGCATCTTGCTGGGAGGAAGAATGTGGGACAGGCACGGCAGAGGTGGGAGGCTCTTTTATGGTCCAACCAACCCCTTGGCGATTGCTTCCGAATGCGGATGAGCCTGGATGAACCCTATCAAGCCGTCCAGCCTGTGCCTGACATTCAGATTTTGGAAAAAACAAGGCCCTGTTTGATGACACCTGTGGTTGTCCATTTTGCAAACAACGTTCGTCACCTGTCAGACTGTCATGCAGTTAACGCAAGGCCGGAGTCGTCTCCTAAACAATCCTCGTTGGTTTGTTCTAAGCAGACAGTGTGTTCCGCGTCGTCCAGTGCAGGTCCCGTCCGTTGGTGATCCTCCTAGAACACCACCGCACTGCTGACTAATCACCGTCTATCACTCTCATAATTCAGGGGTGGCCCTGCCAAGGGTTGTCATGAATGTCCCCACGAGCCCCCTCCAGGCCCCCACCGACGAAATAAAAACGGGATCTTCGTTTTCAATACCGGTTGTTTCTCCGCAAAATACGTACCCTAAATCCCAATGTGCATCCTTGTCTTTAGCCCCACAACCTTTGGAACGTTCGATTGCTTCGACGTTGCAATCTTAAGAGTTTATGTCGCAGAGTCAAGATTACACATGATTCAAAACGTCTGACACGCCCAGCACTTGGCACGTTCCTTTTTATCGGACCTCGCCGATGTGTTAAGATTCTCAGCAAGCTTGGGAGTCCTGGGACGATTGAGAGTTCCACAACGAGTTGCTGTTTTGTGCCGAATCTGGGAAGAGTTGAAAGTCAAATATTTCATGAATAGAGGAGGAATACAAATAGTGGATTTAGAGTAAGGCCTTTTCAGAGACAAATGCCATTCAGGTGTCGGCGACCCTCACTTGCGATATCGGAGATATCGCCGTGGGGTTGAGCGTTGAGCATTCGTAATAGAACTTTCGAAACCCACTAGTTCACTTCCTCAAAAACGATATTCAACGCCGTCTCAGCAATCTTTCAAGAAATCTCGAAACGCCAGTCTGGTTAACAATTAGCCTTTCGTATATGTGTGCATAGCTAGATCGCAACAATTGTAACATACCTCTTGGGGTTTGATAAACTCATCAGGCCATTCTGATGGTGCCGCAGTCATTCAAGATACCTTGGCAGTAGAGGAAATGGACAATAAAACACGGAGGTTTGAGGATCTGAAAGACACGGTATCACGAGGCTTTGGGGAAATTTGTTGAGGGGGTGAGACTCCTGAGAGAGACCCATAAAAGGTGGTCACTTTCCCATCTGCCACCAGAAAAAAACATTGCGACAAAATCTGACGATGGAGTTTACATTGGCTTTTTTTCTGGGAGCCTTCATTCGCCATACCACAATGACGCTCAGTCTTCGAGTGAAGAGTGAAGAGTGAATCCATCCGCACACATTGGAAGACCAGCCTTCGAGCCTCCTGGGGTGAGAGACAGCCAAAGGATCCACAAGTACACTCTGAACATCCAAAATCCGTTTCGGGGCTGGTATTGCGAAAGTCGGAGACAAGCTATCACCGCAGAGGTGGTGGGTGTCTGATACGCGGTCAGAGAACCCGAGAGGTGAGGGCGCAATGAGTGCATCCACCTGAACATCCAAAATCCGTTTCGGGGCTGGTACTGCGAGAGTCGGAGACAAGCTATCACCGCATAGGTATGGTGGGTGTCTGACACCCGGTCAGAGAGCCCGAGAGGTGAGGGCGCTTTGAGTGCACCCAGTGGTCCCATGATTTGCGTAAAATTTATCGCCGGTGCGAGCATGCCTGGAGTTTCAAGCTTAATTTACACCTGAAGACGGCAGCTCTTCAGCACTGGATCTTCCCAAAGGGAGTGGACTTCGTGTCAACTTTTAATATGCGGGCGACGCCATTATTTGAGAATAAGAATAATCTCAACTTGCGCAGAGCATTAAGTATGATCAGCACCAAACGGCGTCGGAGAATGGGCCGGGAATAAGGTGAGAATGAGCCTGGGATGGCTATAACTCCGTCAGATAAGTCAGCTTTGAAAAACGACGTCAAATGGCGAACCTGTGGCTAACTTACAACGTGACCCATAGTTGACAGTATCGAACCCACAGTAGCAAACCCACGACCAGATGGGGAATCCAGATAAGGGGGGTCTCCCTCATCTTTGGCTGAAAAAAATTGTTTTACATCACGAGATTGAGGGGCGAGTTTTGCGTCGACTTCTTTTTTCTAGAAACTTTTGGCACACACACCATTCACCTGGCTTCAAGGGGGACAAGTAAATCTGAGGACCATCCATATGCTGCGCAAGGCTCTCGGCCAGCCTCACAAGTCCCAAGGATGAGAGATGGCCCCACAGGAGAAACATTGGTCGTGATCCAGAGTCCGTGTCGGGGTCAAGGCTGCAGAAGTCGGGGACGACCTATCACCGCAGCTAAGGTGGCCTGAAGGGTGGTCAGAGCGCCAAGAGAGGTGAGAACGCCATGACGATACCCATGGCACCTCAACGGCATGAATGCCATTTGTCACTGGCACGACTCGGAGTACGCCATCTCAGACCGTTCTTGATGCAAGATAAGCTCCTTGAAGTCGCGGGTCCTTTCGAGTGAGGAACCCTGCTGGACGTCCGTATATAATTATAACGGGTTGAACGTCAAAGCACTATGACGAACTTTGAATGTCGAATTGACCTGGTGAGGAAGGAGTTCCGAACCCATATTAGGGGAATCGGGTATGATAGAGTAAAATCAGAGTCGCTACACAAGCTCAGTGAGTAAGTATCAACGAACGACATTGAAAAGACGGACCTGGGCTAAGTTATATGCCATCTGGCCAAGCGACATGCACATAGTTGGCAGTGGCAGAACGGCAATACCCAGCCATCACCGTCGCGTTACAACAATTGTGTCGTTTCTAAGTTGTTTCCAATTCCAACAGACAACAAACGACAATGGCAGTCAAGACACACACTTGGATTTCTCTTTGGTTTCTCATAACCGTTCCCGTTGTTGCCTGGGACGTGGGGTATTGCTTTATGCGGTGAGTTACTCCCGAGACGCGCCTTTTTTCTTGCTCAACTTGTGGGGGGACTCTTCAGGCCTCGTTCGATGAAGGTGGGCGGTCCACCAGATTTTCGAGCTTCAAAGGGTCCTAATTGCAGTAGGGTGGCGACCTTCATTGGATCTGGAAACCATACGCGCTTTATCAAGAGGTGCGTACTCGCGCTGTTCGCGGGCTGAAGTTTGTTATAATTTGATGCCTATCTCATATGTCGCCTCATCCATTAGATTGACTATGTGACTACCTCCCTATACCTGTTGCGGTTATCACCCCCGTCTCAAGATACTTTTTAAAAAGATCTATGGGCTGCCCGCCCTCAACTCAAAGAATGGATTCACGAACGCCCAAGGTACCCCTCTTCTCTGATGTCAGATACCCTTCCCTAACGAGCTCATACTATTAGCTTTGTTGAACGTCATTGAAACCTTCATGAACATAGCATATCTCTACCTGGCCCATGTGGCTGCTTGGCCGCCAGCAACCCTTATCGGTTTTGGTGCGGCTTTGATGACGCTCTCCAAGACGGTATTATATGGGGTGCAGGAGTATTATTGCGGTTATTGCGCGGTCGGGCATAACGATTTCAAGACGCTCTTCGTGTACTGGGTCATCCCCAATGGGTGCGCGGGACCTCTTCACTCTATATATCCTCTGTTGATATTGACTCTGGATGTCTATGTAGGCTCTGGATTGTGTTTCCTATCCTTATCGTCGCTCAATTGGGCAAGGACCTGGTAGATTCGCTGAATCTTGCGGCGAAGGCAGAAGAGAAGTTCGTATCCAAGAAAATCAAGTAAAAATTCCTTTGCCTTGACTTAGATAGATAATTGTGGATCTCAAAGAATATACCCCGTCGCCTCTGACTCACCCATATTATGATTAACAAACGCCAGCAAGAATGTCATTGGCCCACTTTATACATGCATGCAACTGTCCGATTTAACATAGACGATATAAGGGTACGAGGTGCAGATACTAGAAACAAGGAACGAACAACAAGTAAGCGTCGAGGTCAAGGTCGCGGCTGAAGTGACTATAGAGGGTGGCGATGGTGGTTGAGTGTTGAACTTTGGAGAGGTGGGCAAGGAGCTTCATATGTCTGGATCCTGTACTTCTCGAGACTTCGGACCATGAGTTTGGGGATGGTCATCGATTCATTATTGATTGAGTGCGAGCCTTCAAATTGGAAGGGTAAAAATGCCCCGGAATGAAGACCAAAGTCAACGTTGGATTACGGTAAAATACAAGGACAGTAGACACGACAGCTGGCAAGTAGCATATCAATCAACTGTCAAGTCAATGGGAATTGATTTAAACTACTCACAATCATCGAATGAAAACAAACCACCCCGGTTCTTCAGTAAACCCGTCCTTAGCCAGAATCTTCTTCAATTGCTCCAGTTGGTCACCATTTCGGATGAGACTACCGTCACGACGAAGGCACTTGCCAAAATGCAGAACGAACCTCCGCTTCTTGTTGAGATAAGCCGACGAGAAGTGTATATTGCGGTACCCTGGCCATATCTCCATGCATTGCGCTTCAAGGTAGCTTAACACGCCAATCATCCGACTAACTGCGAGTCTCTGACGTTCCTCTTCATTCGTATCAGGTGGAAGAGGTGAGGCCTTGTCTAAACAGTTGCATATCGCCGCTGGGTCGAGAGGGAATTCATACACGACAGGGTTGAGCTCGCGGGAAAGTCTTGCAACATGAGCACGCTGAACAGGCAAAAGTTTGTCCAAAGCCGCTGTGCGTTCGCCCGTTACAATGGGAATAACCAGTGGTACTTCATTCCGCTGCATTGAAAAGGAGAGGGGAGGACGAGAGGGAGAGCATGGGTGTTTGATGGGTGTGGCCAAGCACCTACAGCACGTGGCCAAACCCTTATTTACAAGAACTTGCATAAATAATTTCCTTTCTTTACATACTACAAGCTCCATACTATAAAGCATTCAAAAATAAAAGAATCTCGTCATGCCTCCCACTGTTGTTGGCGCTTGCGGGTCCAAGTTCTGTGCCGCAGGTATACTACCGTATCTCCTCACCGCCGGTCTCCACTTCGGGCTGGTCGTGAGCGGGATGTCCTCTCCAAAGTCATCTGCATTCCATCTGTTCTCAGGTATTCCGTATCTGTCATATGTGCTTGCGCCGTTGACCATGATATCCTCTTCTAGAGACATTTCTTCTTGTTCCCATTGGTCGAGCCTGCTGCCCTCCCGCCTAAATCGTAACCCGAAGTGATACAAAGAAGTAGGGGAAAATGCGCCAAGAAGCTTTTGTAAAGGCTCGAGGACAACGACAACCCGAGAAATCACTGGAGCATGCAGTCGTTCGTCGACCATATTCAGCGCCCATGGTGATACAGTGAGAACAGACGCGCAGATAATTACGAAACTTTCGCGAGGGACGATAAGCCTCCGTCAGCTGAATCATCTGGCTCACAGAAGGGCATGCTCACACGACTAG
Organism: Laccaria bicolor S238N-H82; assembly: GCF_000143565.1. Classification (NCBI taxonomy): domain Eukaryota; kingdom Fungi; phylum Basidiomycota; class Agaricomycetes; order Agaricales; family Hydnangiaceae; genus Laccaria; species Laccaria bicolor. The sequence continues at coordinate 179,889 of NW_001889939.1, read as the reverse complement.
CAGGAAAACTGCGAAGGTCCACCCTCTGATTTTGTTTAGCCTGGGGTTAGGCTTCAACATTTCCTCGCCCTTCTTTTCCTCTTTCGCAGGCGGTGAGGTATCGTCAATGCCATCTTCTGCCGGCGACAACTGCAAAGCAGCTTTGGCGCTGCTTTTCTGCTCCACCGAACACACGTGCTGGGTGATCCATAAGAAGGAATGTACTCCCCCACGGTCCTCAACAAATCGAAGATCATCATCGCCTTCGAGGCTACATTGAAAAGCGATTCTAGCCGATTGCCACAGCATACTGTCGCCCACATCCCCTCTCAAGTGCAAGACAATTGGCGTTATTACTTTTGCTTGGCCTCTCAGCCGCTATCCATGTGGAATCGGTAGCAAACTCACAGCTATTGTCCCCCTTCCCTGTTGCAAGTGATGCAACAACCTCTACATCGGTTGTCACTACCCTCTTTCTCCCAATCGCGGTCAAAATCCAGCTTGGATCTTTGTTCTCGACTTCGTCTGAGGACCAATCGATAACGGCTGTATATATAGAGGCTATCCATTAGTGTCAAAAAATGAAGTGGTTAATAGGCACACCCGTCATGCAAACCCAAGTCCCTTCTGGACACTAGGGACCAACATTCCGAAGATATCGTCGATATTCCAGGATTCCAATGATGAAGCAGGGGACTCACCGATGGTTCCGAGTCAGTTGGCTCCCCGTCCACCCCACCGGCGAATACTAGTTCGTACGCAATTCTCCACCCCCATGCTTCTCTACGCACTACGCCCGCGTCTACGGACCTCCTCGCCCCGCCTCTCAACAACGGACAGAAATCATATCTTTGTCCGGAAAACTCGAACGCACAATCTTTACTTCGTAAGTCATTAACCGGTATCTTATGCGGTAGAGTACTCGCATGCGATTGGATGATCAGGAGGATCTATATGGCCAGGAATGCAAGCAACGAGGACGAGGCCAGCAACGACATGATGCGAGGCAGCTCGGTCGTAATGGTGGTTCACGGTATGATGGGGCTTGTAGCTGGAACTCCTGGTACCTACAAAGAGGAAGAATGGCAGCGAGCCTGATTATAGAATTGGTAACGGTAATTCAACCGCCATGTCCTCAATTGGCCACATGGGGTCGTCGGGGATGATCTCCTGACTTGAACTTGGCTATTTATTAAAGGGCCTCGTGAGCACCCAGCCTCCTATGTACCTAGCCTCCCCCGATGTGCACTGCTGCTAAGTAGAAGAATGAAGCCGGAAATCTAGGCGAGGATGTCCCTGACTTACATTAAAGTATGCCAGAAACCGGTTATTTGACTCTCGAGAGCGGTTCGATGCCTTCATTTTCTTGATTCAACAAATGCAAAGGAAAAGCTGAGAGTCGGATCATTTCCGTTGGCACATATGTGGGTAAAATACAAATTTTGATTGAGCGTGAGGCACTTGGTCGAGTTGTGGTTACAAGATTAAAGCAGGATGCGCCCAGAAAAGTCGCAAACATTTTTTCTGCAGTACTTAACTCTATACGGTCGGACCATGTTCTCTGCCTTCAGAACTTCCGGTTTTTCTCCACTAGCTTGAATGGTTTTATTTTGCATATTTACACACTTGTGATTTCAATCAGACGGAGCATCAGTAACGGAATGGAAACACACACCTTCTAGAGAACGGATGAGGGTTCCCAGTGTTCGTAGCTGGAGGTGCGTAGTCAACTTTTCTGTCAACCAGCGTTTCGATTGAAATTGCCAAGTTGGACGTGCGACGGCTCTAGAATATTGACCTTCAGAACGAGTTCACAAAAGCGATCACTGGGGTAACCTTTTCATTGACCGACGGCAGGTTACCCTCTATGTCAAACCTCCGGGTTTGTGAGATTTGAGATAGATGGATAGAGACTGGTGTGTCGTCACCCTTGTCTCGAAGATCTCTGCGAGCATTCAGGCTGTGATGAATTTAGTCTTTTTTTTTTTCGCGATTTTGTGGTTGATTGAACCTACGCTGCAAGGTATGAATTGAGGTATACTGTTAAGCCGATGGCGTTAATTCCCGTCACTTTCTCAATAAAGACATACTACTCACATTTGCTTAGGAGGAGGTAGATGCCTGAGTCAGAGCCGTAAGGAGCGAAAATTGAAATTTACATAGAAAGATAAAAAATACCAAGGAAGATGAGATTGTCAGGCATCAAGACATACATGATCATTCCGAGGCTTGCGTCAAGTCTAAATTTAGATCCAACGTCAGAAATAAACGAAAACAGCGTGATCCAGAAATACATACGCAACAATCATGCCAGTGTTGACAGTGTATAATATAAGCACTTTGATTAAAGAGTCTGTCCTTAACACGGAAATTCACTTCAATTGAGTTTCACAAAAAAAAAAACGGACACACTTTCGGAAGCCCGTCCGAGAGCGATGGAGCAGATAGCATAGCGCAAGAGCAAGACTAAGGTCACTTGTTGTACCCACTGCAAATGTCAGATACATCAAGAACTGGAGTACGAGAAGTAAAAACGGCGGTGAAAGGGTCCAAAGAACGCTGGGAATCGCACCGAAATTTTCTTCAGCTCTGGAAAAGAAGGAACTCCAAAGCTTTTGGAAATCGTAAATCTACCGTGCATTCGTAAGATAAAACACGTACGCTTTCACGGTAATAACTGAACAAAAATTCGGTGAAAATCGACAAAAAAAGTGTGGATGAAAGACATACCGAGGCCGACAACTAGAAGTATACGCAACGGTAAAACACAATTTATCTCAATTGGCGTTGAAGGTACTTGCCTAGATCCGTGGTTGATACGGCCATCTGTAAGCCATATTAGCAATTAGAATGGTCTTCAGCATTTTTGTACTTACAATCCAGCCTGTTAGCGGTCTATTTCCTTTGCTGACTGACAGAACATCACTATAGAGAAGCATTCGCAAAATACATCGCACTTACGCCGATATATACGAAGGGCAAACATCGTCCGAATGATGAAGTTGGAAAGCGACTGGAGGATACCCGGCTGTGTGAAAGACCCATAGTATTCCCAAGGACATGTAAGTGACTCACCGTAATGGTGACATGGATCTGCCAGAAGATTGTAACGAGAGCTTCAACTATGATAAGACGTTGCACTTACGATAATGCTCCTGCGAGAAGATGCAGCGATCATACGCAACTAGAAAAGATATGCACTTACCATACTGGCACCAAAAGTGCAAAAGGATTGACATAATTGGTGACCATGTAGTGATAAAGAATGTGGGTGTTCAACGCCGAGTCGAATGTATCCAAAATCCTGTTTTTATCCACTCATGGTCAGTTCCTAAAGCTCAGCGTCGTCTGACTAACAGAAGAAATGCGACCTAATGATATACAATAAGCATTTCTACTGTTCTGATGACAGGTAGAACACACCGTAAATTTAATGAAAGGACGATCTTTTGACGGACTGGTAAAATACGAGTAACTTTGAACGCAGGTCACGCCCCAGAGCCTGCCATAGAATAAACGAGTTGGCCTTTGATAATAGGTGAAGTAGAACATACGCCATGGCGACCATGCCACCAATGAGGAGCGCCCCAAGCGAATTGTCGAACTTGGGAAGTTTATTTCCTGGAAAAAGCGACATCGTGAGGCGACGAGGGAAGCAATCGGACAATCTGAGGGCTGAAGCCTTAATACTTTCTATGGCCAGGTACAAGGGCACCATGCGGGCTTAATCGAGAAAATCAAGTGGGATGCGACATCCTTTCCCTTGGTGTAACTTCCCTATCGCTGATAAATTTTAGGAGGGAGAATGGGGTTCGATTGTTGTCAACCCCAGGATCTGTAGGTTAACGTTATAGCCTAGTACATAAGCAAGAGATGTGCCTTTACTTATCTGGTCTCGGTAATGATAAAGGCTTGTGAACAGTGACATGAGAAAAAGGCGGGGAACCAGGACCCCCGAAAATCCTGCTAAATGATAGATACTGAAATTGCCGATTTCCAGATTCTTGTCCGTACCAATTTTGGCGAAGTCTGTCCGGATTTTATCTAGCCTAGACCAAAATTTCGAAAAGTTGTCCGAACTGCGTATCTAGCCCAAGTCAGGGCCAAATTTTTTTGTGCGGCAAAAGGTTCGAACCGCAGACCACACGTCAGGCTTCGTAAAGTACATACTTTTTTTCCGTTGAGCTACGCGACCATAGTTGTCCGGTTAGTATCTAGCCTCTGATTCTTCTCGCAAGCCTGTCCAGATTCTGTATCTAGCATTTTGCTGATTTTTTCGAAAACTTGTTCGGTTTGTATCTATCCTAGCGCCTCATTTTGAAAAATTCTGTCCGGATCGGTATCTACCATTTAGCAGGATTTTCGGGGGTCCTTCATCCACCCACCAATGATACGCCACCATCATTTGATACACTTTTGACCAACTAATATCTCACTCAATACTACATCAATTTTTGTGAAATAAATTGTAACGTGCACTACAAGTTCACATCTATCGTAGTACAAAATTTGGGAACAATTGAAGCAGTATTGGTGCTGCTGTGAAGTTTTCAAAACAGACTGTTTTTGGAAATTGCTGCAATACAGTCACACCACCCAATGATACACCCATAATTTTGACTTTTCTTCCTGACCTGTGGTTCAAACATTCTGAAATTTGGTAGGGTTATAGAATGTAATTTATCTCAAATAATTCATGTAGTTTTTATGGCTGAATGTTGTACTTCAAATTGTTGGATGCAATTTCTCAGTCAGCCGTGTGGTCGGTGGTTCGAACCTTGCGCTGCAGAAAAAAATTTGGCCCTGAATAGGCTTACGCCAGATAAAATCCGGACAGACTTCGCCAAAATTGGTACGGACAAGAATCTGAAAATCGTTGATTTTAGTATCTATCATTTGGCAGTATTTTCAGGGGTCCTGGGGAACTGACGGGTTACCGTGAGGCGGAAGGGGAAGCAGGACCCCCGAAAATCCTGCTAAATGGTAGATACGGATCCGGACAGAAATTTTGAAAATGGGGGTGCTAGGCTAGAGACAAACCGGACAGGTTTTCGACAAAATTAGCAAAATGCTAGATACAAAATCCGGACAGCTTTCCAAGGAGGTTGACAGGCTAGATACCTAACCGGACATGTCGCATAGTGCAGTGGATAACCGTAGGTGCATCAACCTATGGTTGAATCCATGTAGTCTGCTGTTCGAACCCTGTCGTCAACTTTTATTTTTGTTTTTTTCAACATGCGATCAGGTACCAAATGACATACTGAAAATAATGTGGCGTGAAATGTGCAGTAAAACCATGCATTCCAGTGTTATAGCCCTCGACACTGAAGGTGTTTTCAAAGAATCAGATTGGATTGGAGTCCAGAAAAACTACCGAGATGTCGCGGTGCCCAGTTCCGCTCCATTCCGGAGGTCACTGCATTGCTTCAATTATACCAATACGTCCTGCTGCCACCAACAAGTTTTCTGACGCTTCTGAATACCCAGCTGTTGAAAGTCAACAATAGTGGATTTGAGCTCTCTCCCGTCGATATGGTACTCTTCAATGACTTGAAAAGGGGGAAGGAACAGCTCAGAAAGGCAATGAAGGCCTTTAGGAAGCGCCAAAAGGCCGAGGACAGTGCGTAGTTTAGTAATTTAGCCAGATTTCCACTTTTCCTTCAAATTCCAGTCCTCTGGAGGCCAGATACTAGATTCCGGACAAACTTGGGCCCTAAATACGGCTAGATACGTAGTCCGGACAAAAATTTTATATTATGACTAGGCTAGATAAAATCCGGACAGAGTTCGCCAAAATTGGTACGGACAAGAATCTGAAAATCGGCCATTTTAGTATCTACCATTTAGCAGGATTTTCGGGGGTCCTGGGGAAGCTCCCTGGCAAAGATACCACCCTATGATCCGGGCGTTTACCGTTAACATAAGTATCGCGGGAGGAATACTTGCTTACCTTAGTAGGCTCGCTTGTTAGAGATATGGCGTTATTGCGCTAAATTCGCGGTGAACTACATTCACTGAGGATGCGAAGTCAGAGCTAGTGAGCGCTGGAATTGGCTTGCGTCTCGAATCAAATCACGAGCAAGTATAAGAGTTTGCAGCACTAGATTCGACGAGGTACAAAGACTCGGCGTAATCGGGTCTTGCAACTTGTGCACATGGTACATCTATGACAGTGTGAAAGATATGGGTTGTCTTCTAACAGAATTCCAAGTTCTCTGTTTGGTTTCGGGGGTCCTGGTCCAAAATGCGATTCGAATCCTCATACTGTCGCAAAATTTTCATTTTCAAGATGGACTGATTAAGCAATGACCAAAAATGTATAAGAAGATGAGACAAGGGATACGACACAACGCAGTCATAAACACGAGAAAATCATCCCCCAGTAATCAATCTCTGCCTCATTTCCCCTAGCCATCATCCACTGATTGTCAAGATGAAGTAGTGAATAAGAGGCATGTCCGCCGAATGCTAAGCGCTGGCACTCAAATGAAAATAGATCAGCATTATCTCCCAATGGATAAAGAGCTGCACCAGGTCGGTACTAGTGTTGAGAACGGCCATTCCGGGGATCAACAACACAATCGAGGGAATCGAGGACACCCTATTGATTTGACGTAACGGGCTCGCGGTCATCTTGCGACCACATATGAGATACAATCAAGGCCAGGTTGAAAGAAAACATCGTAGATGGGCAGATAATTCGCGCCTGAGGTTTCAAATCAAAGCTAGTGGTGTAGTCATATCAACCTACAACAAGGGCAGTGGCCTGTAAAAAAATTACTATTAGCAATGGAGAACATGGACAGGTCGGGTGAAAAGATGCGGTTCAGCTACATGAAAAAGTAGAAAAGTGAACGCATCGCGCAACGAGCGCTCATCGTCTAATTAAGGGGTAATCACAACCGGCGTGGAAGGAGGGCAAGAGAGTTTAAAAGGCGAACATGGGAGACTTACTAGGTACTACTCCGGTGCTGACCGACGAACCCTAAAACAGAGAGCCTTATTAAAGCCATGCTCCTTGAGGTGCTTCGAGACAGCGAGTCGAAGCTCGAAGTCTCCGGAAGGCGAAACACATTGTGGCAGGTAGAGGAAGAGAGCAAACGTTGAGGAAAATCTCAAGGAAAAAAAAGAGAATTTATACTCCGCGTGTTCTGGCACGTGTCGGAAACCAATCGGAAACTTCTCTGCTCTCAGCTCTGATCCTTTCTCCGTATAGTGCGCCGACAAGTAACCGACGACAATGCTTAGCCTCCCGCTTCCCGAATCTCGTGCAAGTATGGAGCACGATTTTGAGCTTCGGCTGCACTGCGCCGTTTCCTCGCAGCCTATTTTCAAGTTACTGTCAGCCACATTACTTTGGCTTGCTTCGAAATACTGTGCTATTTCGACCTTCCACTACGATGGTGGCATTCACAATACTTGCAGGTGGCTACGGCGCCTTCGTTGCGACGTACCTGTTTAATTCCTCAGACTCGACCTTGTCGCTCCTTGGTAAATCTCCGACTGGGCCCAACCCTTCTTGGATAACCACCCATCTCATGAACAAGTCCATCCTGTAGTAAGCTTCTACTCACCTTCGTGCATAAAGGACGACTGACCGACGTCATAACTTTTTCAGTGCTGTAAATGAAGCGTCTCAAGGCGCGCTTCAGACATTTGAGGTCTGCCCTGGCGGCGCGTTATCCCACCCCATTGATACAACCTCGTCGGGGGGCGACAGTCCGGCGTTTGTAGCCGCGCTCTCGACGGGGCAGGTCGCTGTCATGAATTACGGATCGGGGAATGGGCGAGTTATACAAACGATGGAGTCGGGACTTCATTTTGACCAAGACGAGGTCACTCCGATTGTTACGTTCCCCCGGTTACTTAGTGGTGCTTCGCACCCTCATATGGCGCTTGAACATGGGGACGAGATATTAGTCCCTGATCTAGTCAGTTCCCTTCAGTTGGCCTCGACCAATTTGCTGAAGATGCTTGTATTGTAGGGAGGTGATACTATCTGGCGACTCTCAAAAAGTGGATCGATTCAAGGATTCATTCCCCAGCCTAAAGGTAGTGGTCCGCGGCACATGGCTATCTATGGTATGTGCATAGACAAAATTTCTACAATATTTATGTTGATACATTTTTCAAGGTCAACATCTTTTCACCTTACATGAGCTTTCTTCAACCCTGACGGTCCAATTGATCCCTCCAGCGCCAAACGGCACTTCCCCGATCATATCCAGCGTGTCCATCATCCCTTCAAATCAACCCACAAATGCATCTTACGCCGCTGCCGAAATCCTCATTCCAACCCCCACAAAGGATTTTCCAGTGCCCTACATCTACGTCTCCAACCGCAACGTGGGTCTTCAGGATGCTCGCGGTGACTCGATTGCGATATTTGAGCATGTGAATGTGGGTACCCCAGAGGAAAGGTTGGTGCTTGTTAAACAGGTGTTCACGGGTTTGGACCAGATTAGGGGGATGCAGTTTGGGGAGGAGGTGGGAGGCGAGGCGTTTTTGGTGGCCGGAGGGGTGGCGGGTAATGCGGGGATCGTGGTGTTAAAGAGGGTGGGTCAGGGGAGAGATCTGGAGGTTGTTGCGAGGAATCTGGAGGTGCCCACCAGGACTACTTTTGTGTGGCTCTGAGGTACAAAATATTACAGCTTCATATTGTTCGAACATGACTTACTGGGGAGCGACTGGAATTAGGCGATCGTGAGCAACTCAGAATTTTTGAGCAGAACTAAACAACGCGTCGACAGTGGCAATCAACAGCAAAAGCGGATCTTCAATGTCGACCACCACCATTCAAACGTCCGAATCTATTCTTCATGTCTATGCGACACCTTATTCCAAACTTCCGCATAAAGGGTCCCGACGGCGCTGTGGATTGCTGGCGCATTTGGCGAACCGAGTCGGACACGAGGCATTTTAGTCCTGCCCATTTCAACATGTATAAGTTCTGTCGTACGGTGAGTCGTCCATTGATGTTGGTTGATAGCTCTTTCTTGACTTTTCTTTCCTATTCCAGAGTTGTTTGAAGTTGAGTGTTGAATATATCGTCTCGTTGGTCAAGATACGAGGAACAAAGCCTATAGATTCGACCCTGTGGCTACTCCGTAGTCCCCCGTCGAGGTAATCAGAATTTTCGTTTGACCCTTGCAGACAACTTGCATGCATTCACCACATGTTTATTGATATACTAGACATCTCGAGCTGGCGAGCTTTACTTTCATTCAGGTCTTTCATCGTAATTCACAATGACAGCTCATACATCCCTGCTGAAACGTGATACTGCGGCTTTGCCGTCTTGTATGAAGCTTTCATACATCGGCGCAATCGTGGTAGGAGAGCACTGCTGGCCTGTCTGCTATGCATTCACCGAATCTTTCTTTCCTTTAGGTCGAAGCCTTTTTATATGGTGCGAGTCTTGTGTTCCCAATATTCGACCGAATTATGTATACATGACAGGGGTGTATCTTGTCTTATTTTACAATTGCTCCTACGTTCTTTTTGTCCGCAGGCATCGGAAACGTCGATGGCATCATCAAATTCTCGCTACGGTTATGTTTGGACTCTCCACCGCGCACTTGGGTTTGAATATCAACTCGCTGTCCCACTGCGGTGGTCCGTATCTCTCCTTGGCAAGATTCCTGCTTTACATAACGAGCAAGTGAGCAAACACTTTATTGAAAATGCTCTGGTGAATGAATGTCTGAAGCGCCATTTTGTCTTCTTTCCTTGTAGCGCCTTTTCTGAGCGCGCAGGTGTATGACACTCACGAAAAACACAGATCTTCCGTTGCTCTTCTCTTTGGAGCAACACGTGGCGGGTTATCTTCGCCCCTTGCGTCTGTCTATTCTGTTCATCAGGTTTGTAGTTTGTTTCTGGATGAAACTATGGAACTATCTCATTTTGCGTTGCTTAGTCTATGGATACCTTTTTGCTGCTTCGGCTGTCACCAATTTGCCTGTGCGAGAGCCATTCCCTGTCTTTCTTTGGATGACATTCGGAATCAACGCATACGTCACCGTCTTGACTAGTAAATTCCAAAAAAATTCAGCATGAAATCCTGACTGACCATAACCATTATAGTGGGGCGTGTGTGGTGGATTACACTACATGCTGGCTTCATTTTGGGAACAAGGCTTCCAAGAAGGTACTATGCGGCCGTGTAAGGAGGAAATGTGTTGCCTGGCGTAAACTCACATTTCTCACAGGGTGGAGTCAGGAACTCCCTACACAACCTGTGTCCTATTGTATGCGATGTTCTCATCAGCAGCGCCTCACAGTGACAGTCAACACATCCTTCATGGAGCGTTGGTGCAAGTTTCGGTACGTTCCCTCCGGAATGTGTGAGCTTGATGGTTTATTATCATTGTAAAAGGGTATCGCTCACGCCCTTATCACTGTACACCTCTCCCTTGGTCACGGTGTCCAGGATGTTGAGACAATAGTGACGATGGCACAGGCTGAACAACTAGAAGGATCGAGCACACCGGTTCTTGATACAGTTTTCAGCACTGTTGGAAGTGGTCCTCCAATTTCTAATCAAACTTCACAGGCACCAGAGGACCGAGCTACACGAGATATTGAAAGTGTCCGAGTCGAGACTCGCGAAAAATCAGCCCAAGGAGAGGCGTTCGAGGTTTTGTAAAGTGTCTACTCTCATTGAGTGTCATGAATCTTAAAATTTAGCAAGGTGTCTATAACAACACAGACGTGACAATCTTCTTATTTTTCTATCTCTACAGGTATCGTTTGTTGGCAGCACAAGGTCACCCCCGTGTAATAGTTTTCTGCCTAACAAGTAATAGATGTCATCGATGAAAGATTGTGCCAGGCTTGCCGATGCAACTCCATTCAACGTACTAACTTGAATTTTTTTCAAGGGAAGAACTATAGCAGTCTTCTGCGCATAGACTTCAAGTTGGTATTTACTTCCTCCCTTTTAGGTCCTCGAAGTCTGACCGCACAAGTTCAACCAAATTTCGCTCCGTCAGTCACGACTTTCAATTACCGGGCCTTCTTGAAAACGTTCGAGAGCATCGGAATCGCGATATGTCCATCCTTGCTTTCAAGCGGTAGCTGCCTCTCAGGTGTCAAGGAAACCAGACCCATCTTGGGTTCGTCAATAACGTGTCCACCCAGCGCCAGGCGCTCATCCAAGACTCCAAAGTGAACCGCGGGAATGACCGAGGTGGTCCATGAATGCAGTCATGATATTGGCCCTTGCCTCCGAGGAAAAAAATGTCCCCATGCAAGTAATAACGGCTTGTTGATCCCAACTAAGGATGCACTGGATGATGCAGAAATGGGGTGGGTGTTTTGAAGTCGAGGGTTCCAGCTTGATGCTGGGTCTGTAGTCTTCTATGACTTGAAGGCATGCTTGAAGCATGGCAGCTACAAAGCGATTGAAATCGGGCCGATATCAGGTCAGCTGGCTGGTGGTTTCGCACAATCAGCGTATCATATAGACGCTTCGTGTAGATATGAACTTCTCGGCGCCATTTGCTGCCGAAATCGATTAATAGATTTCATGGTTGGCGCTTTTAGAGGTCTTTCAATACAACATGTCAAGCTATGGCTATGCAAGCGTCTTTCTGTGACATATCCCGTTTGGTTTGAATCTAAATATATGAATGGGTAGATAAGAACATAGGCAGAATGTGAAGAATAAAAGGGGACACCAACTTGTTGTGAAGGATTCCGGCGCCTCGCCATCTATCTGCAGCACCGACCACTGAAAGACCACTCAATGGCATCATCCCAATCGCCCGATGAAGCACGGCCTGAAACAGCAACGACAGAATCCAAAGAACAAGTGGTGGCACCCATATCGCCAGACGAAGCGCTCCCGGAAACGTTAACGGCAGAATCTAAATCGCTCGATGAAGCGCGCCCGGAAACATTGACAACAGAATCCAAAGAAGAAGCGACGACGTCCAAGTCGCTCGATGAAGCGCGCCCGAAAACATTGACAACAGAACCCAAAGAGCACGAGATAGCATCCACACCGCCGAACGAAGATGCTCAACCAGAAGAGATTGCGACCATTGAAGAGACCACCCCCAGCCGGCCGCACCTCTTCCACGGGACCCCAAGCCAGATGGAGACGCAGTACGTCAACATGCTGCTCGCAAAGGACAAAATCCACATGATCTACAACGCACTCGCGGGGTTTTTCACGTGGATCCTTCTTGCGGGATTCATCTTGTTCCCGGGCACCTTCACGAGTTTGCAGAGTGCCAATTTGGGGTCGACGGGAAAGGAGGTGTTGGATGCCATTAAGCATGTCCCTTTGTAAGTGTATACGGGCCTTAAATATAGATATGTAGACTGAGAGCCCTTTGCGTTTGCCCAGATACATCATTGGGTGGGCGTGCTGTGGAATTGGCGGTTTGGGGATGCTGTGGCTTTGGTGGAGGTGGAGGAACAACTACATCTGGCTGGTGGACAGGATCTTCTTGTGAGTGGCTTGCGTATCCAGCAGCGTGTGTGTTGCGTCGATCAATTCATGTTCTCCTCCTTCTCAGACCAGGCTTCCTTAACTCCCTCGCAGGTGTCATATCGACACTTACCAATACGTTAGGAGTGCAGCACAGAACGTTTTCGGCCAGTGCCAGGATAACGCTCATCATCACTTCCTCCGTAACAGTAGCATGCGGGATGTTGGTCGTTGCGTATAGCTTCTGGATGTTGAGACGGGTGAAGATAAAGCACGATAGGCACATTGGTACAATGAGAGTTGGAAGATACGGTGAAGGGAAAATTGAGCAGATGAATGTTCATGGTGAGCAGGGAGTATAGGTTGGGGACCATGGCAGCGAACGCCAAGTCGAATCATGGTTGTCACTATCGAAAGTTTATGTATGAGTTTGCGGACTTGAAATTGATTCATAAGGTACCACCGCCTTTGGTTCACCTCGCTGTACTGAAGGAAGGACGCTCATAAGTACTTGAGCTCAAAGACGCCAACTCTTGACGGACGGAGTCTCGTCGTTTTTCGATACACGAAAGCCCAGTGGGCCGTGGGCATCCATGATGCGATCTAACGACCCCGCAGTATATACCTATACCAGAGCCGACGCTGAAGGATTGTGGAGTTGGGATTCAGTCCTTAGTACTTACAAGCGATTGAGGTAGAAAGCGACTGCGGCCAATCAGTGCATGAGATGGTCCAGGTAACCGTCGGCGGCGCTGACCGGGTTTTTGCTCAATCGTTACGCCAATCTCAACTCTGCGCAGACTCTTTGTGGACACAAGCAACCCATCTTCGCGCGTACCTCGGTCGTGAATGTCCAGCTTGGGTGGTTCACGATTATCCAGCCTGTGACCCGTCGCCAAGTATGTGGTGGATGTGCAGCTTGGTGGGTCACTGATATCCAGTCCAGCATAATGTGTTGCGGGCATGCAGTATGGGAAAGTGTCGTGTCCAGGTACGCTGGTATTGAGATGAGATAGAAAGCGATTGCAGTCAACCCTCGAGATCAGTGTATGAGATGGTCCAGGTAACCGTCAGCGGCGCTGACTGGGCTTTCGCACAATCGTTACGCCAGTCTCGACTCTGCACGATGATGATACGAAAATGGCTCTTTGTGGACACAAGCGACCCATCTTCGTGCGCAAGGGTCGGTCATGAATGTCCGGCTTGGCTGGTTCACTGCTATCCAGCCGTAGGTCGTGGATGTCCAGGTGAGTCACTGATATCCAGTCCAGCAAAATGTGTTCCGGACATGCAGCAGGGGGAAAGTGTCTGTCCAGGTATGCTGGTATTGAGACTAGGCAGGGCAGCAAGCCCGGTTGAGGTAGAAAGTGACTGCAGTCAGGCCTCGAGATTCCAGACTCCAGGTAACCGTCAACGGCACTGACTGGGTTTTCGCACAATCGTTACACCAGTCTCAACTCTGCACGATGCTGATACGGAGATGGCGCTTGTTGACACGAGCAGCCCATCTTCCACCTTCCAACACCAAGGTTGACCATCAAGGCCGATCTTCGCGCGTACCAAGGGTCGGTGAATGTCCAGCTCACGATTATCCAACCTGTGACCCGTCGTCAAGTAGGTCTTGGATATCCAGCTTGGTGGATAACTGATATTCTAGTCCAGCATCATGTGTTGCGGACATGCAGTAGGGGAAAGTGTCGTGTCCAGGTATGCTGGTATCGAGACAAGGCAGGGCAGCAAGCCAGTGGGTGGCCTTTCGACCATTGATATTGCACCGTTATCAACGCCGACTATTCAATGCCATCCAATCCAATCGATAGCATTCATAGATAACTTTAGTGAATGTTGCTGATATACGGTCATCTTCCACCATGAATCGTGGGACCTGAAATCGTGATGCACGTTCAAGGCTTCCTCGGCCACGCGGTTGCGCTTGCAGGCGCATTGCGGGACACATGGCCTCTTGAAAAGGATATAAATGGGGCAGACGGAGGCAGAGGGGAGGGACAATAATGTTGGCTGGGAAATATCACATCATCATCTGGTCGTGAGGGTTCCTCGAATTCGCCAAGATCTCTATCATCTCTTCTAACCACCACTCAAACTTGAACTCCATCCTCTCGAAGACACAGAGGGAGGATGGCATCCAACGCAAAGACCTCTCCTTCCAAGCCCAAAACCACCACCTCCAACGACCGACCCCACCTAATCCACGCAACCCCAACGCAAATGGACACACAATACGTCAACATGCTCCTCGCACTCGACAGCATCCCACGACTCCACAACATCCTAGCCGGGTTCTTCACCTGGATCCTCTTGGCGGGGTTTGTGTTGTTTCCTGGTACGTTTACCAGTTTGCAGAATGCCAATGTAACGACGGCAGGGGGGGAGGTGGGGAAGAAGGTGTTGGGTGCCGTTGCGCATGTTCCGCTGTGAGTTTTTTTCTTTGGTTTGAGGTAGGAATAAGGATGGAGCTGATTATGGTTGAGGGCGCAGGTTCGTGATTGCGTGGATATGTTGTGGGATAGGGACGATTGGGATGATGTGGCTTTGGTGGAGGTGGAGTAATAATTATATCTGGATTCTGAACCGGATATTCCTGTGTGTCTTCGATGTGGTCTTTGCGCCATCCCATCTCTCCGACTGACGCGTTAATTAGCCCAGGCCTACTCAACTCTCTCGCAGGCATAATATCAACCCTCGCCAACGCGCTCGGTGCACAACACGGCACGTTTTCACGTACGGCGAGGGTGACCATCGCCGTAACCTCAGTCGTAGCCTTTGTATGTGGGGTATTGGTCCTGGTGTATAGTTTGTGGATCCTAAGGAGGGTCAAGGCGAAGCATGATAGGGAAGTTGGAATAGAGCGGGCTGGGAAACATGGTGAAGGGAGGGTGGAGAAAGTCTAACGAATTATTTGCCTATTTACTTACGCGACATACGGACTTTTAAAATTTCTATGCTACGTGACACGTGACACAACTACCTTTTCCTTTCGTTCTCGTCTCGCTGTCCTTCGTTGCACTTTCGCGTTAGGCGTACTCATAAAGATGCGCGACGGCGGGGTGTTTTCTATCCGTCGGGCTTTGCCTCGCATGGTACGTACGCATTGCCTTCCATCTTTCTCCACAATCCAGCTAACCTCTTTCCCCAGAGCTGGTCCCCGAAAAACCTATTCAACCTCTGGCACCGCACCATAGGACCCAAATCCGAAGAAATCACATTCAAACTCACAACCGGTGAAACCCTCTTCCAACAGCGGTGGAGGTCCAAAGCAGCTGTAAGAGCGTATCACGGGGACTACATCCCTGAAAAGGTGTTCAAGCGTTGGTACCTCCCCGAGACTATCCCAGACGTGCGGCCGCGTCGGAAGATTTTGTCCGGGGATGATAAGGCTTCTTTGGAAGAGTTTGCGAAGCGGAAGAAGAAGGAGAAGGATTTGGAGGAGGAGATGGAGAAGAAGGGGATGGCGCCTGTTGGGAGTTTGATGTTCTCTGAGGTGGAGAGACGGATCGACGTTTTTATTTTTCGGTGTTGCTTTGCGCATAGTATTTATGAGGCTAGGAGGTTGGTTATTCATGGGAATGTGTTGCTCAATGGGAAGAAGGTTCGTTTTTTTTTCCTTCACGTTGGAACTGAAGAATTCATTTTACTCTATTTTAGCACAGTAACGCAAACACACGCTTAGCACCAGGCGACATGGTCTCCGTCGACCCCTCCGCCATCCGCTTCTTCAAGCCCCCCCACGGCGAGTACGACGACGTCATTGGGACCGTCGCAGAAAGCAAAGCGAATGCGGGTTCTCCACCTGCAGAAGGGTCCCCAAAAGGAACCGCCGCAGAGCCGCCACAAGGGGACAGCAAACCCGTTGAGTCACTCACCCCATTCCACCTGCCCACCTACGCCTCGCCCTGGCTATTCATCCCCGCGTACATCGAACCCTCTTTCCCCACCTGTTCGGCCATATACGTCCGCCACCCCACCGCGCGCCCCGGGTACTCTGAGATCCCCACTCCGTATGACGCGGACGGAGCGTTGGTGCGATATGCATGGGAGTGGTACGTGCAGCGGAGACCACGACTGAGGACGGCGAGTCAGCTGGCGAGGATGCCGGAGGATAGGGCGTTAGCGATGAGGGAGGACGTTGAAGATGGACGCAGGCATTTGAAGTTGGATATTGGCCGGCTTGAGAGGGTTTCTAGGATGAAAACCAAATCCAAAAAGAAAGCGGCTGGTCCTAGATCTAGACGTGCGTAGTAGTGAATATAATTAGCCGTGAGAAATTTTGATCTTCGTTGAAGCATGATCGAAAAAAGCGGGTTGTTGTGACGAAACGCGCAGCGGGCCCAGGGCTAGCTTCAAGTTAAATACACATACCCTCAAAAAATAACCCCTACCCGGATACCAAAAACAATGTCGACTGTAACCGTCCCAGACTGCCTTCCAACTCCACGACCAGACCACCGCTCAACCAGGCGCCCCTCCTCCAAACTCGGCGTCTTTCTTTGGCGCAGGAGGATGTGGTTCGAGTCGACATTTGTTCTATCTATGTTAGAGCCATGGGAGAAGTTTTTAATGCGTTAGTTATCCCTTTCTAGCGCCTTCCGCCTCATAGTCAACGTTCGCTGACCCAATAACCCCCTTTCCAACAGTAACGATATTCACCGTCCTCTTCATCCTGGTCGTCACAGGCCTATTCAAATACCTTCCCCACCACCTCGTCATCATGCGCGGGAGGGCGATGTATTACCTATGGGGCCAAGAAGGCGACGAGCGTATCCTGTGGCAGTGGCTTGGCCTTGCTTCAGGGGATATGGGCAAAGATCTTTATACGGGTGGATTGTTGGGGGAGTTGTAGGCGCTGGTGAGTGTTTGCTCTCCTGCGTTGTATGTAGAGTCATTCTAATTGGCGAGCAATCGTTCCAGGTTGTAAAATTTAATTTTTAGGATGTTTTTGACGTTTCGTTTCTCATTTGCTTCCCCTTTGCATGGACATCGTATACTTACGCATACCCTCGTCAATAATAATAATATCATGTATGGCACTCCTCGATGTTGTGGCGGGCTCTCGCCCTATCATTGTGCTTCCCCCTGGGGCCTGGAGCTGAAGCGCTGCAGGCTTCATGGTTTGGTACTATCACGTACTAACATTCCCATTCAATGCATATTGTGTGGGGTTGTCCACTGGAAGTACAACATCACCGACATCTTTAGAAGCGACTCCCGTCTTGGGACAGCAATCATACAGCCGCGTCAAAAGAACTCAAGGAGTTTTGTGAAAAGATCTCGGTATCTAACGTGGAGGAGGATCGGCTGAAGATACCAGAAAGCAAGAGTGGTCTGCAGCCACATATGCTGATGCATGTGATATGCGTCACCTCAACCACCTCCCATCCATTCGTGATGAGCGAGGGGATTCTCCGTGGCGAAGACGAAGGCCAAACACCTTCCAGCTAACGAGGTATCAACAGACCAGATTCCAAAACACTCCGCTTAGTGATTTTATTTACTTTTGGAGCTCTACGGCCAGGCATTGCCTTCCCGCCCCTTCTCACTTGTTGCATATATAGTCATACTTTCTTTTTCATATCCTTTTATTCTTGTTCACCGCAGTACTATCTCTTACGAACACTCATTCCAGGGTGCCTCTCCACAAGTAAACAAAATCACTATGCGGAGCGTTTTGAAATTTGGTCTATCGATACCTCGTTAGCTGTCAGTTGCACCCATTTTTCTTCCTCCTATTTCTCATCTAATCCCACTCAGTTACACTTCAGTACCAGTTATAGAGCCACCACATAGTTTTAACAACACTCTGGATGTGTTCCACTGACTTAACTCGTCATAAGTTATCTTCGAGGTTGTAAACAGCTATTCGACGCATTCTAGCGGAGTTGATTTGAATTAGCCCATGCCGTAGCAATGCCGTTTCACCCATCCTGCTTTGCCCTGGTTGAATCTGACGTCCGCCATCGGTGGATCTGACACCTCTTGGTCAGGTGGGTCATGACAACATTTTAAGCTTATCTGTGGCAATCTGGGCCGTCTTCTTGTGCCATTCCAGCTAAACTCATATCGATAGACCCACTGCGCGAATATAGTGTTTAGCCGCTTTGTTTATGTTGGTGCCTGCACAAACAGGCTTTACCAAACCCGGAACCTGCTTATTCCAGGAAAATGTGAGATTTCACTGGGCTGAAGACAGGCAGACATGAATACAAATTGATATTCGATGTCAGCAATAATGCGTCGACGGTTTCCGATGGCTATGATAGAGGGAAACTAGCAGGACACGAGTTGAACAAATATTTAAGGTTGAACTTCCTCGGATTTATGACCACGTTTAGTTAGTTTTATTTGTTCGTATAAACAAGGTGGCTGAGCGCTGCATTTGCAAAGTGGGTCTATCGATGTGAGTTTAGCTGTCATGGATCCTACCCTGGATCAGCTGTTCGAAGTGTCAAACTTCTTTTCGACCTTACTCCCACTAGTATGTAAAGCCTGGTGCAATGAGCTACTCTGCGTATCTTCCCTTGCCCGCAGTGGATCCCGACACACCAGCGGATGCTGAGATGGATACCGTCACCAGCGTTGATCGAGTTCCTGGATCCCAAATCAACCGTGACGAAGACATAGACCAAAAATCGACTAACAGTATCGTTCGCGTGGATGACGCGGTGTCTGGCTTGGTCAGGTTCCGCGCTAGGTGAATATCTTGTTGAATCACTTCAAATTTGGCGTCTGCGTATTGAAATCTATCCCAGTTACCATGGCGCACTGTTCTTCAATCTGTCGGCGTTTCTTATCCCGGCTGTCTATGGCACACTCTCAAAGATGTGGATCGCCAACATTGATGCGTCACTGGTCTCTACAACAGATGCTTTTACTTGTAAGTTCAAGGTTTTTGGTTGTTCAGGCGTTGTGACTTGACCTATTTTCCGTTAGATTTTTCCTGCATTATCGAGGTTCTGAATGAAGGATTGCCCAGAGCTGCTTGGTGCGATATTATTTCAGTTGAAATGTATAAAATAATCATCCAATCCTCAAGGTCGACTATTGGGAGTGGAGATATGACGAAAGACACAGCCGAAGAGCTGTTACATCGCCTCTCTTTGACGTATACCCTCATTTCCATTCAATCTATCCTTGGCTTCCTCCTTTCCGTCATTTTTCTCTTCGCTGCTCCAGGTTTTGTCGGAGCCTTCGTGCCTGGCAAGGTCCGTGCAACGTCGGTCAAGTATATCCGAATCCTGGCCTTCGATTCACTGGCAAGCACTCTAAACACGGCTGTCAGTCTGGGCACACGAGCGCTTGACAAACCGGAGTAAGTCAAATTTCCTTTGAAATCATCATCCCCCTGGTGACCCGTTCTTGGTCCAGTGTACCGCTCTTGATGTCTTCCGTCCAAACTTTGATCCAGATTTTTCTCGAACTTGCGCTAGTCTCGACTGTACATGTCAAAGGGTTCACCCCCAGTATCCATACAGTCGCCACCATCAAACTTGTATGCGAGTACGCATTTTTATTGACTTCACACGTACGACATTCTTCACCACCTTTAATATCTTTTAGCTTCACTGGTGCAGTGGTCGGTCTGCTCTACTTCCTATACCTTTCCCGAAAGGCCACCGCCCATATGGACGCGAAGCGTCTCACCTGGTTCTCTTACGCGTCCCTTAAGGAGCTCATCTTGCCAGGACGATGGACGTTCACAGAAAGTGCAATTAGAAATGCGATATAGTGAGTGACTATTGCGCCTCGATTTCGTCACTTAAAATGATATCCGTAGCTTATGGCAAATCCACGGTGTCGTTTCGATGGGACAAGCTTACGCGACAGCGTGGGGTGTTTTCAACACAATTCGTTGGGGTCTCATCATGGTTCCTGTCAACGCCCTTGAAGCTACTTCAAATGCCTTCGTCGGCCACCGTTGGGGTATCTATCAGAGATCCAGACACACCCCGTCTTCGCGTGCTTCGTGGTCAGATATAAGATGTGAATATATTCCATATTATTTTTTGGCAGATGTTCCTCAATAGATTTTAATAGTTATCTCGGCTCCCGCCATTCGATCAGTCCTTATTGTTCTCCTCGTTGAGGGCCCGATGTGTGTTGCCCTTTCTGTCCACGGGGCTGGACCATTTGCCCGCTACCTCTCAAATTCGGATGAGGTCGCGGAAATTACAGCTATGATGTGGAGAAGCATCGACTGGTGCTACATCGCGTATGGGATATCAACTCAGCTTGCCACAGTTTTACTCGCCACAGAGACAAGATGGTATTTTGCTACTTTGTCGTCGTCTGACAGGCTCACAAATTTTTTTGTAATAGGTATCTGTATCAATCATTGGTCTCGAACATCTTCTATGCTCTTCCTTGGGCAATCGCACTGCCTAAAATCGGTATAACGCCCGATACAGCCTGGACATACCATAAATGGGTCTTGTGAGTGTCCAGCGTTTCGTGCTTCAACTCCAATTCACGCATTTCTTTGGTAGTGGTGGGAGCCTCGTTGTTAGTCTTGGAATCATAATTGTGGTGGATGGAATATGGGTGGTTCGGCTTCATGGATGGCGGTTCTTGAAGTCTAGCTCCCTCATATCAGCTGGAAGGCAGGGTTAGACGCGATATAACATACTCTTTACCCCTTTACCCGTTCCTTCTGCCCTGTTTCTCGTTGTACAACCTATTCCCTTCGCCTCTTGATTCTGAATCATCGTATAATGATCCATAAATTGGAGAAGTAACTTTTAGCCGATTTTTTTGGAGGCAATTTCTATCCAACAATAGTCCGGCGTGTAACAGGATCCTCATATCCTCAAATTCAGCAAAGTGGCAAAGCTTACACACAGTGCAGGCAGCGTCACTTCCCGGACCTGCGGTCTACTTCCCGTCTCTGTGGTCTCTCACGATTAGCGATTCATGGCTCGACAGGAAACACGCCGATTTCATCGCTTTAAAAGGCTGCCTGATCGAACGGTTTAAAAAGAAGGTGAAAATCCGCTCGCTGAAGCTTTATGACTGCTATTATCTGTCGAAAGAGTGCATCAAAGAGCTTGAGGAAATCGTCGTCAATGTTGCATACACCATAAGGCAATCAGATATTTCCGAGTACGAGTCGTCCTAGGTCCGTTTGGTAACTGCCAGTGCCTGTGACCAGTAGGAGAGACTAATACGTGGGTTATCATGTCGATATTTCAGCGGTCTATACTTACAAATATCTTGTTCCTACATAAGCTTTCTTCCATGGAGCCTTACTCAGGAAACATTCCCGGGAGAATCTGAAAATAAGATTCTGGTGAACGCTTTCGAGCATCTTCCTTTAGATCACATCACTGCACTTTATATACGCAAATTCGAAGCATCCAGGAAGCTGGGAACATATACATGATACCCAATTCCTACGATCAAGTACATGTACAACTACACACACAGTTGATTCTTCTGCTCTACATATGTACAAGTTAACGTACATATGTACAAGTTAACGTACATCTTGCCAATAACATACGTATACATAAGATCCACTACCACCCAAACACCCTATTCAAAAAGCGTCAGCTTAAACACTCACTGCAAGAAGAAAAACCCACTCTTCATGAACCTCAATCCCCCCAACCTGATCCCTCCTCGTCGGCTCAACACTCCCCACAGCCTTAACAACATCATCCGCAAGCTCCACAGGCCCACACACACCCACCACAAGCCCCATAATCCTCTCCTTATCCTTGATCCCGGACCCCAGACTAACAGCACGACACAACGTCGAATCAATCACCTTCGCAATTCTTGGCCGGCCAGGAGCAAGTGATATGCCCGGGTGATAAAAGTCAGGCGGGAACGGGAACTTACCCACCGCCGCGCGGGTGTAGTACACCGATATATGTAACGGCGTGAAGACGCTTTGTTGGACTAGGGTCGTGAATGTGGGGAGCAGGGGAACGAGGGACGCAGGATCTTGGACTACCCAGATGAGTTCGATGATTTTGAGCCTGCTTTGGCCTTTTAGGTCTTTCTGTACGAGGTCTTGCACTGTTGAGAGGGCGAATGTGATTCCGCTACCTCCAACTACGAACACTGCGCCTGAGAAGCTCGCGAAAATCGTGTGTCCAGGGCCGCCTAAAGAAAGAGAAACAATATGAATTTAGCCCAATCGCAGGACGCGGGGTCAACTCACCGTACGGCCCCTCAATCATAACCTTAATGTCCCTACCAACCCCTCCCTCAGTATACCCACCCTCTTTCGCAATTTCATAAAGCTTCTTCGTCCACGACCCCGTCTTCTTACACATCAACACGAGGCCTTCCTGGCCTCCACTCATACTCGCAATGGTGAACGGATGAATCTCAGTCCACCCCCACCACCCCATTCCCATGGAAAGCACGCGAAGCCGGACGTGCTGCCCCGCACGCCAGCCCGCGTTGATCCCGTGCACCTCGACGCGCGTGAGGTCCAATTGGGATATGGGCCGGATCGTGGCGGTGTGTATCCGTGATTTGACTAAGCGGAAGAGGAGGTCGAAGCCCATGATACCGGCACAGGTGAAGACGTAAGGTGCCATGGCTACTTTGTGGAGGTAAGCCTGTTTACGCGAGTTAATCAGAAGAGTTTGTGGATAAGAAGAAGGGGAGGCTTACTGCGGGAAGGATGAGGATGAATCCGATGATGTGAGTGACGAGAAAGATGTTGTAGGCTTTTTGTCTCCAAAAAGACGTCGAGAAAAAGAAGATCAGGTCGACGCAAATGAGGGTAATCAAGCCCCATATGCTAGATGGACGAAGGATATTTTGCTGGAAAGTACCCGTAAGAGACCACACGTAAACTGGAGGGTGATCAATTTATGCTTCCGTGAAGGGTATAACTGAAACTAACAATAATGGATGCTGTGGATGTTTGCAGCCAGCACAATCAATCTCCCTGCAAACCTGTGCAGAAAGTTGAACTTTTGGAATAGTCAATTCATAGTTGTTATATTGCACAAACAAAGGGAACTAACCTTCTCATACCCCAAACCCATTAACCAGCCCAGAAGATTATTCTTTTGGGAAAGGGCAAAAATAAAGGGGAGTTGCGCGATGGCGACCCAGCCAGTGCGGTCTGCTGCCAAAAAGAGATTCGACTTGTAAAAGGAAGCGTATATGAGGACCCAAAAGTATATCGTCATAATCAGAAACTGTGCGACCGAGTAACCTGGGACGATTCTAGCACGAAGAGGCGCAACGAGGGGCCGTACGAAGCGCATGCACGACGCGATGTGCGTCGGATAAATTGGCACGATCTGTGCACCATGCCTATCAAGACGCTTCATCTTGGATGAAGACCCAGACGTATGCGAGGAAGCCGACGAATGCGAGTCTTCCGACCACTGCCCCTTCAACGGCGGGGGATAGGCGTTCTTGAACCCTTGGACGATGGTCGTGGAACGACGGTAAGGAACGTGGCGAAGGAAATGACCATTGTACCAATCCGACGAGCTGAAGAGTGCGATCGCTTGAGGTAACCTCGAGACGACGACGCACGCTAGGAGAGCGACGAGGAATAGATCGACATGATAAACGAATGTAGCGTCGTTGACGGGGTCAGGGTCCGTGATCACTGGTAGGCCGCCAGCGGCCAGATTGTTGGCATCGGCGAGGGTGGACATCGTCGTCAAAGTGCAGCTCTCTCAAGGGCCTGACACCGACGCTTGTGCTCTGCGTGAGGGGATCGTGAAGGGAGAGGAAAAGAAGGGGAATTGGGTGGTTCTCGATTTTGCGCCGAGAGTGAAAATTGGTGGGTAAACGTAAAAAAAATAGTTCCGCACCTACGGCCTTCGAAGATGTAAGAGAGGGGCTTCGGTACTATAAGTACCGCCATTGTAGGGTTAGCGTGGGCATCGTGCGTCGCTGATTGTGCGTGCTGCGCGACTGGAACATGTTAGGCGCGAGGCAGCGGGGATGCATGATCTACGGTTGGCGAGCAGGGCCAGGTCTGTTTTGACGTCCAGAAGTTATATAACTTATAAGAAGCGATATTTTTATCTCTGGGGTCCATGTATCAAAGGCTGTGACATTCATCGTCACAATTAATATAGTTCTTTTTAATATAAACGATTTATTCCCGGACATCGCTGAGCGCTTCGAGCAGTAGATGTAGTTTTCGGTGTTCGCATATGTACGGTGCGCCAGGATTCACATTTCTCATGTGGGGATCCTGGTGAATTTGCCGTGCCGTCCACGTCGACATATTTTATTAATTTCTGTATCTCCTTATGTTTTCTCCTTATGTTTTTTCTGAAATACATGTTTTGCGCTTCCAGTGTTTTGATCTTTCTCACGGAGACAAACAAGAGACAAACCTAGTACCCGCTATTGGAGCACATCCACGAACTGGCAGCCCTGCATTTTCCGTTGCTTTTCCTCGCTGTGTTCAACGCGAGAGGGTACTAGGACTTGCGGGTTAGGACCATCTCTACCTCTTGCTTGCGTTGCCTTTTCCATGTGCTTCCTAGTGACACGTTTCACGATGGTGCGTTTCGCTAAAGCTTACCCATCTTCTCACCTTGCGCTGAGCTGGGGCGGGGAGGGAAGGTATACCTTGCGCTCTATGTACAGTGCCTATTCTTACACGCAATGCAGATGTACACTACAGACTCAGATGACATGGACGCACTCACCTTCAACGCGCCCACTGGCATCTTGTTCCGATATTTAACTTTCCCAGAGGCGAAGAAGCAGCCTATCAGCGAGATAAATCTTAAGGAGGCCTTTGAAGTGCTTGTCATGAACATGAGTCAAGTAGCTGCCTTTCTCTTCGTTTTCCTCCATATGCTAACCATCATTGCAAGTTGTTTGATCAATGTATCCCCCTTGGACGCGACTACCTCGAGCCCATCAAAGACGTCGGTCCGAAATTCGCACTCAAGCTGATACGTGAGTATGGAGCGTCGTGAAGCGCTTGAGAGAAAAGTGAGTTCTCGTTACCACGCACATGCCGTTACTGATTCTCTTCCAGATCCACCATACAAAAAGCAGCTCAGGCTACCGTCGACTCGGACGAAGAGTCCGAGCATGAAGAGGAAGACGAACCAGCGCCAACGAGCGTGGAAGCTCAAAGTCCTACACCTGATGACTCCAACGGGGGTAAAGTACAGAGGCCTTAAAGTCGAGGGTATCGAATGGATGCAGGAGAAACAGAGGATAGTCGAAGAGCGCCAAGTGCACTCGTCGTTGGGGGTGGTGCTTTGGGTATTCGTGAGTTTCCGCCATTCAACGCATGGACTATGGATGACGATGAAACAGCTGAAAACGAGAAATGCGGCCTATAAGCTCTACTCAACCCCTAGCTGCGCCCTTCCCACCGCCATGCCATCTCTCCCTCTCCACCACGAACATCGCACCGCGTATCGTCACCAGCGTCCACGTGTCTTCCTCCACAGGCGTCGACGCAGCATCCGCTTTCTTCGTCGGGACATACGGCCGTGCCCACTGCGAACTCCCCGTCGCACTAGGAACACACAGGACTAGCGAAGGCTACTGCTGCTGGGGAAGGGATGATGGGAGCAGCGGGGGCAGGCTTGGGTTTAGGCATACCGTTGGCAGCTGCTGCGTTTGCTGCGTTCATCCATGCATACTTTCCACCTAGGCCTGCTACTTGTGTTGCTACGGCATTGTACA
Source organism: Laccaria bicolor S238N-H82 (assembly GCF_000143565.1). Lineage (NCBI taxonomy): Eukaryota > Fungi > Basidiomycota > Agaricomycetes > Agaricales > Hydnangiaceae > Laccaria > Laccaria bicolor. The sequence goes on along the minus strand of NW_001889939.1, from coordinate 153,812 downwards.
TTTTCTTGCACATATTATATTTCTAGGGATTACTTACGCTTTACTGCTACATACTAATGCTACCTGAAAAGTGTGACACATATGGTACATATATTCATTGTGAATACGTTGGAAGCGGTGACAAGGACCCCAGGCTCCTGTCAAATTTTTTCGGATCAGGCTCTATCAGGCTTCAAACAGACCTGACCCTGCTCGCCAACCGTAATGATCACTACTTGCTATTTTCGGAGCTGCGCTAGGATCGTCACATGATGTTCTCATGATCACCTTTGCCGCACCCTTTTTCCAAGGAGGGGTGACTTCTAAGTTCTAATACATGCTTGATCTGGGTTTCAAGGTCTTTACAGCGCTCCCACTGTGTACTGAGATTCCACATTTAGATTCTCATCTCTCTCAGGGGTACAATGGATGAGCGTGTCACAAAAAAGTAACTACACCATCTACATTGAGGTTTGAACGAAGACAAAAAACGTGCACATCTATGGGGAGGAATTATTAAATAATCAATCGTTGGATCGAGGACGATAAGTTTGAGCGTCCATGCCCATTGGACGAATTTGACCATCTCGAGACCGAAGGCCGGAGGCTGACCGTGTAGGAAGAGAACCATAGGACTCGGCAGCAGAAAGTCAATTTACTCCCGGGATACATCACTAAAAGTCCCAAACACCTATTAGCACAACACAGTAAGAGGATACGAGAAGAGAGCCCACCGTCCAAATAGCTTGACCTTCACCCAGTCAGTACCAACGAGCGTACGATTGCGAAGGGAGAAAAGTGTGCTGAGATACGCGCTTCTCCAGAAGAGGTAGGTGGCAACGCCTCCGCTAGCGATCTGGTTGAAGGTTCAAATGAACAACAGTTCAGGTATAAAGGAAGATAAGACTCACGTTTCCGTTCATGAAGGGTAAATCAGCAATCGCCTTCTCCGAGCCGATATACCTATACCACGCACACCCCCATCAGCCCCTTTACCAAGGGAGGAAACAAAAACCACTCACGCCAAAGATCCCTGATGCGAATAATGGAACGGCCTCAACTTAATCTTCGCCGATTGGTTCCTAACGCTCTCAATCTCCGCTACAGCAGCTTTCTTCTCCTCCTCTCCCTTAACCTGATCAATACTACTCTCGAGCTGATGCAACATATTTTTGAGGTTCTCCTTCTTCGCCAGGCTGCCTAGGACACGCGCGAGGTAGGCACCTTGTTGAGAAGCGACTTGGGCGGTGGGTGCGTAGGACGTGGCGGTGCAGTCGCCGATGGCGAAGATGCTGTCTTGGGCACCTTGCATTCTTAGGTAGTCTGCATGAAGAGAGAAGATATGTTGAATGAAAACATAGAAGTGAAGGGGGACGAACCGTCAACGAGGAGACCACGCCTGTTGGTTTGTGTTGTGGGGAGTTTAGCCATTAGGTCTTGAGTGAGCTTTCGGCCTTTGTTGCCCTGCATGACCGTATTATGATACCGTCGAGATTACACATAGTTGAGCACTTACAGCAGCCCAAACGACCATTCCACAAGGCATCTCCTGGATGCTTTTATCTGGCATCTGAAGGACCACACTTTTCTCCTTGACCTATCACACCATGTCAAATCAAGTCGCGTTGCGAAAAGACGCAAAACACTACTGACCTCTTTGACCATGGTCTTTGTCAGAATGTCAATCTTACTCTCCTTGAACGTGGATTCGGTGTAGTTGATGAGCTGTTTGCTGAAAGAGGGCAACACCGATGGGAGGGCTTCGACGAGGGTGATGCGGATTTTGCCAGCAAGTTCTGGATACCAGGATTTGAGATCATCCTACGATTTCAGTGTTAGTGCACGAAGACGAGAATGTATGATAAGATTGATTACCTCGAGGAAATCATGTAGCTCGCCGCTAAGTTGGTAACACAAAGTCAGGATGCATGTTTAGCGGGAAACACAAGTAAAGCACCTCAGTTCGACACCAGTCGGACCACCACCAACCACAACCTATGAACAAATGAGGACGCATCGCAACTCGAAGGACTTGTGAGCATACCATGTGAAGTAACCGGTCGACCTCTTCAGTCGCCTGACCAGGGAATGCGGCAGTCTCAACGCAGTCCATGAATCGCCGTTGCATCTGCAGATAACAGATCAACATAAGCAGCATGAATATGAGGGTGATTAGAACGGACGTTTTCGGCGTCATGTAATTCCTTCATAAAGCACGCATTTTCTTTCACGCCCGGGATGTTGAAGGTTTGCACCTCAGCTCCCACAGCGTAGACCAGGTAATCGTACGGTATTGTAGTTGTCGAGACTTGACCTTGGATTTCCGAGTTGTCTATGTATCAAAAATAGAGTTATTTTGAGTTCCTGTGTAGGAACGGAGTCACTTACCAGCGAAGGTGATAGTCTTGTTGATCGGCTGGAATACATAATTGGTGAGCTTGTCGCCGGCAGAAGGGGAAGCAAGAGACTTGCATCAATATCAGAGGCTTCGGCTTCAATCACGGAGACGGCGCGCTTTTTATGGCGAGTGACGTAACGCGTTGGTTGAATGATAGATCGCGGGTTCAGTGTGCCGACAGCAACGCTAGGCAGCAGAGGGGTGAACAGGAAGTAGTTTTTAGGGCTGATGACGACCTAACCACACGAAAGCAATGAGCTGTGAATCACGCGGTTGGTTAGGATAACACATACCACGTTGTAGTCCGCTGTGTCAAGGGTTTTGAGGAGGCTTGTTGCGCCCCAGCCGCTCCCTAGGACAACCAGCGTCTTCTTTTCGGGGTCGAATGGCATTTGTGCGCCAGGATGGCGCTCGCGCTGTGTGATATAGTAGAAAGCGCCGGTAGTACCGACAAGAGTGATAAGAGTTGTGCGACCAAGAATTTGCAGGAAGTTCCTCCATCTTGATTGAGGTGGGGGCGGGGGTGGTGTTGAAGGTCCCTGGTAAAATTTACGGCTCGTCAGTAAGGCAGTCGGTTGGACATTGGAAGGTCATACAGAAGCTTGTTGGGCGGAGGGAGCTTCACTGGTGGCCAAAGCGCGCCGGATCAGTCGTCCTTGGGCGTATACAGGACGCGTTAGGGCTCTAGACTGAGCGATTGACCTCGCCAAATTCGCTAGTGGGAACAATGAGCTCTTGAACGGCGTGGATCACGAAGAAAGTTAACCTCTGTTCCGTACGGCGTGCATGATAAGGGAAGAACAAGCAAACAAGGGCGGTGGTGGTGGTGGTGGTTACGTTGGAGGAGAAATAAAAGATAGATACGCCTGATAAGCTGTTCCAGGAGGACAGCGGCGTACTTGTTACCGCTTGGTACTCACAATTCCGATACAGTCATTGGTTCTACGAAAAGTTCAGTCTCCCACGCGACGGTTGGTCTAAATTTGGCGGTGCACCTCAAAAACCTGATATCGACTTCGGACAACCGTACGTCGCATTCCTGTGATTTTCGTCCAAAGGACGTCCTTTCCTCCTCGTATACTCTCTTGCCTTTTCTTGCACGAGCTCTTAGATTTCAGGGGCCACATTTTTCGGAATTATCGATCCGGACTTGCGCGCCTTCGCTCCGATAATTGTCGCAAAAGATCTACACAAAAATCTTAAATGCGCATAATTTCAGGCACCGGTATCTTTTCACCAATCGATATCATAGTATGTATATTCTTGGGTCAAGTGGTTCCGCCAGCGGATGAAACGATGATCCTGCTGTTGAGACTTTTCAGCATAGCTATGCTACTGCTATGCTTCGGGACGTTCGCCGCCCCCCCTTTGCGAGCATTTGCCTTGGTTTCGCCGCGCTGAGCATATCGCGCTCAAACATTGAGCGCTTGAGCTCGAAGCTTGGCTCAGTCTTTTGCTTTGTTCCCATTACGCCCTAGAATGTGTTCAGCTGAGTAAAATCCCTTTCACTGTAATTCATGTCACAATATTAAGATATATTCTGACGACGGACTCCCAAAGAATGCCCGTGTGTCAAAGAATGAATCAAACTAATGGAGCAGTACGCTCTGCATGCCCCTCCAACCCAAGACCTCCCACCTTCTATAAAATTCCTTACTGTCTATCTTCTAATCTGCCCCCCCCCATTTTCTCCTTCTTCTCTGCCTCTGTTGTCTGGTTTCACAGGCTCCACAAAGTTGGGATCCACCATTCAAGCAACAGCTCGTCGTAATTGCGCGATCGACCTTCCACTCCGCGTTTGACACCTTTAGTGTGGGCTTCGCAAGCAAGGGACCTAGAGGACGGAAGCCCTTTGTTGTTAATTACTCCACACTGCCTGTCGTAGTCGACTGGCCCCTTCATGCGGCTTTCACGCAGCTGCCTGACTTCATTAAGGACAAAGAACACCTCCCTCATCTTCCTTTAGCCGCGTTTCTTCACCTTGGTCTTCCCTCTCCCTTTTCTTGACCCCGCCGTGACACTCGACTCCTCGGTTCCACTCGACCCCTCGGTGCAGCTCGATCCCTCGGTGCCGCTCGACCCATCGGTGCCGCTCGACCCAACGGTGCCGCTCGACCTCTCGGTGCCACTTGACCCCGCGGTGCCGCTTGAAAGTTGAAGGTGGTCGTCAGCATCAACCATAACCATCTTCCCATCCGCTCCAATAACCGGCCTTCGCGGTGGGGTCGATGGGACCGGGGTCGTCTCCACCATCGTAGGTACCTAGGGAACCTGTCTCCAGGCGCCGATTGACCTCCCCCTCGCGGGTTTCCCATGTTATTATGGGGATCCTCTGAACGCCCTGAAATCATATTTGCTAGGGCCGAAATGTCTGAGGGAAAACATGAGACGAAACAGATAGGGAAAAGATTCAGTCTCGCACCTTGCCGACAAATGGGACATGAGCTAGAGTATTCCAGCAGCCAAGGGTCTACACATTGCTGATGAAAAAAATGTTTCCCTTCGCAAGGAAGTAATCGGATGATATCCCCTCCTTCAAAGTTCTCAATACAGATCAGGCAAGTCTCCTGACTGACTGAATCCACAACGACGACATCTCGGACAACCGGCTTCAAGGAACCCTCGGCATCGTGCTGTCCTGTCAACGTTAATTCTGTAGGCACTGATGGAATCGTGGAACCTCCTCCCGCTTTGCTCACGGGGGGTTCCGTCACTACGTTGGGTTGCAAGCTTTCAGAACTCGCTGCGGGTCCACATGAAACAGCCTCTGGAACTTCCTCCCTCATGCGGCCTTCCATGGCCTTTGTGGCAATGTCCTCTCTAAGGCGGTCGTTGGAGTCAATTTCCTGGTTATCGCCGTAGTTGATAGGATATCTGGGACTCTGGCGCAGAGGTATGCTTCTATATCCTTCTTTGGCTACATTTTGACACTCACCTGACAGCGACCGCATACAAATTTGTGTTTCTCGGCGTCGAAAAAACCTACACAGGGCCGATGATGCCATTCTGAGCAGGTAGAACACTGGACAGTAGGCATGGATTCGTTGTCTGTGGGAGTATTCAACTTTGGAAAACAAGAAGACAGGCATGGTACACCAACCATAGTTTCCACATGTACAGTTAAAAACTTCCGCTTCTCTAACGACTTCTTTACAAACTGGGCATATCTCGCCTGGAGTTGGGCTGGAATGGGAAACAATAGCACTGCGGCTAATGTCCGGGGTCAAAGTAATCTCAATTCGATTATAGCCTGGGCAGCGATGCGAAGTTCTGGCCATATAGCGGCCGCGACGACGATTCAGGATGGGTTCTGAGGACGGGGGATGGGAGTATAGGAAGTCTTGGAACTGGAGGGATATGTCATCAAGAGTCACTCTCACTCCTGTCGCGGATTTCCAAATCAATTCTTGGCGACGTCCATCTGGCTGTCGGGGTGACGCTGCAAGCAGTGCTCTTCCCCTCGTCATTGAAGGTGAGGCATGGGCATTTGACGAGGATAAGTTATCGTCCAGTTTCTCAAAGCGATTCCCGGGTAGATCTTCGTCAAACTCGTCGATATGAGCACGTTGAATTTGCTGACCTAAAAATTTGTCATGATATGATTTTTTCATGACCAATTCATGACGAGAGATTGGGCCCACCTCCATAGTGAGCTTTGCACGCCTCGTCAAAAGTCTGATATGAATAGTAAGTTGGATTCCCAGTTCCGATAACACAGAAGATTCACCTTTTCGCAAAGTTCGTGGAAAAGGATCAGTGCTCGATCTGCACTGGCTGATAGACTGGTTTCCTCACTTGATTGCTCGATCTGACAAACGCCTTCCACATCGAAGCTGATTACTACCTTTCCTTTACAGCTCATAACGACAAAATGCTACCAGGACCTTCAGGAAATGTTTCGTAACTGAGTGCCTTGACCAACTCACATCCGACCCCACGGGTACAAAAGGGTATTTAAGACCTTGAAGGTAATCTAGACCTGACTATAAAATAAAAAATGTCAGTTGCGTATATCAGTGTTAATGGGGGATTTGTCATTACAGAGAGGCCGGCGACCTTGGGTGAAGTGAGAATAACCATAAACCGCCCAGGAGAAAGCCAACGCACTGTCCGTAGTCCCAAGATCAGACTCTGCTTGAGGTCCTTCTTCAGAGCCTGACTGAGCATACGATCGACGGTGCCTTCGTATTCTATTCCAGATTATGCTTTAAATCGGCCACATTGAGATCATGGAGGTACGAACCATCATCAAAAACAAGAAAAGACATCTCGGATTCGAAAGCAGAGACAGCTATCATATGAGGGATGTTTGGATGCCTACTTTGGGTGCTCAGACCAAGTTATAGAGAACTATGGAAACATTGTACATCACCCTCTGTTCCACCATGAACTTGGCGGCTTCCAGGCAGCGCTTCAATAAAATGGTTAGACGGGATCTTGATTCCTTCATTTGGAACTTACCTCCCTAGCCCGACTACCTTCGTAGACCTTAATCGATACAACCCTGCCAGATTGATGATTTAGAGCAGAATACATTCGATATCCATGACCTTTGTAAATTGGTCGATCAAGCGACAAATCTTCGTTTTCAAGCTGCACCATTGTCAGAGAAGCAGTGAAGTCTAAGACAGGAACATACTGCACGCCGGCCTTGAACAATACCCTTCGAAGTTTGACTGCTACTAGGATGATCTTCACCGAAGAAAGGCTTTGATCTTGAATAGAAGCCAGAAATTTTGAAGATACGCCACTCACCTTCATTGCTTGCCCTGACTATGTAATTGCCCTGAATATTGTTATATATTGCCCCATTGGAGACGAAGTGATGAGCGCCGGCGAGAGCACTGCAACGCGTCAGCTAGCCAAAAAAACAAGGCAAAAGGACTGCCAAGACCTGAACTGGGTTTTACATGTATGTAGAAGATTCGGATTTGGTTCCTAGGTCGGACATGGCTCAAGTCAGATCAGAGGAGTTTTCACTGCAGAAGCTCACAAGATAAGTAGGGGCCACCTGCCCAGTGGTGGGCGAGAATCCGTCCTCGGATAGGCTATGTCGTATAACCCGCTAAATATCGACCAGTTACAAAACTTCAAGCTGGTCGATAACATTTATCTTGCCTTGACCCGTATTGTTGGTCTAGAATTTTCAGTTCTGGTGGAGTGCTCGTGGTTGTCGGGTGCTTTCCGCTTATTGCCTCTTCCTACGGTTCCGATAGTGTCGCCGTTGTTAGAAGTCTTATTCATGGAAGGTAAACCACAGGTCAGCGGAGAGGGGTGTATAAGTATGTGCTTAGCCTCTCTTGTAGTGGGGAGGTAGGATAAGGTTGTCCGTCAGCGCTCGTCAGCGGGCGTTAAAGTTTATGGACCTGCCGAAACTCGAGTAATTATAAGTGGGCAGGTTGTGTGGAAGCCATGACATTGATCATGATAAGTACATGATAAGTAGTAACTGTGACATGATGTGTGACGTCACGTGTCTAACTAAACATGAATGGGCCCAAAAAGGAAAGTAGTGTGTTGATGTCTGTTGACGCGGACAGAGCTGCAACAAACTTGAGCGTGCAACATTACCATGGATCCATATACCCCTCGAACCCGACCAGGAGGACGCAAAAAGACCTTGGGATTGTCAGCGAAGGAGTACACAAAAGTAAAGCATCGAAACCTCATCAAGCCAATCTAAACATTACCTTAGATCACAGGTACCATCGCGTCGGTGCGACGACAGAACAGGCTACCCGGCGATGATATCGACGATGAACCTGCATCGTCACACATTTCACGCGAAGGACGTTCAAGAGGTGCGCCCTTCTTTCTTCCTCCAGTTGTCGTCACGCAGGCTGAAGCTGTTTGACAGACCAGGCAAACGAATCCTCCTTCATCGCCGAAACTTCCTTCGTTCGCGCCCCATTGAACTCGCGCGTCGTTTCCACCAGCAGTGCACCCAAGAAAAAAGGGAAAGAGAAACTGGAGCCGCTTGATCGTGTGCCGTTGGAGATTCAGGAAGCGATGATATTGGAGGACCTGTTGTATGTGCTTATGGTGCGTCTGATCTGGTCAATGGGTTTTTTCGTCCGTTAAGAGTTGAAGGATATGTTAGGGCATCGAAGGCGCATACGTGACGTTCCATCCCGATTATTCTCCTGAAGACGATGATCCTTTACAAGGGATTCGGTTCGTGGTATCTCCATCCCTAGGTTGGCGCCCCACTGGTACTTATGCGCCGGCTTAACTAAATCCTAACAGACTCCTCACTGCGTGATTTGGTGGAACGAGTTTTACCACTTGGAATGTACTATACCGCCATCTTCGCGTTTGTTGAACACCGAAGCCACCTTGACTATGGGCTGGTGAATCACGCGTTATGTGCCGCAATCAGAGACATGCTGAAGGTACGCCATTTGTCTATTTCGCGCTCGTTGCAGTCTAACTGATGTCGATGAAATAGGACTACCAAACTCTGCTGTCACAGCTCGAACATGCATTCAATACCTCACCCCAATTTTCGCTCCAAAAGCTCTGGTTTTACGTTCACCCCACAATCCATACCCTATCCCTAATTTATCATCTCATTCTGGAACTAGCAACAGCCGACGACCCAGCTGCAGACGGGTCATCATCATCTTCAAGTTCAGATGACGAGGAAGAAGCAGCACGCAACGAAGCGCTCGGGCTTGGTGGCGCGAAGCTCAAAGCCGTCTTATCCGAGATCAACAAGAAAGACACGGATGTCACCGGCAGCAGCGGGATCTCTGTCAAGGGTGGAGAGGTATTGACGATCATCTATGAAAGGATGCAGAACATGTCGGGGGATCCGACGGCGAATATGCTTTATGGGACGTTATTGAAGGCGGCGGGGAAGCCGTATGTGTCGATGTTGAGGATGTGGGTTACGATGGGGAAGTTGTTGGACCCGCATGAGGAGCTGTTGGTGAAGGAGAGCAAGTTTATCGATAGAGGGAATTTAGAGATGGATTATACGGATGAATATTGGGAACGGAGGTATACAGTTCGTGTTTCTTTCTTCGGGAAGCGTTGCTATTGGCTGATGGGTTGTGTAGCTCAGAGACGGTTCGACGTCTTCGTCTTCCAAACGACATCATGCTGGGGTACCGCCGCCTCGCTCTGTGGGCGGGCGATTACCTGGAGGAGCATGTGTACCGCCGCTTCTGGAGGGCTGGAAACACAAGATCTTGTTGGCGGGCAAGTACCTTAACGTGATAAGGGAATGCGGGATGGAGGTCAGTCGGGACAAGGGGACGGAAGATGAAGATCTATCAATGGACGACGAAAGGTTCGTTTCCTTATTTGAGCTGAAAAACATGGCTCACCGCATGTATAGATTCTACCAGTTCGTCGAAGACGCTTACTCACACGCTAACAAAACTCTCCTCGAACTCCTACTCAAGGATCAACAGCTCATTCCGCGTCTTCGGTCCCTCAAGCGATATTTCTTCCTCTCTCAGGCATCATTCCTGACCCATCTCCTTGATCTGTCTGCCACTGAGCTACGCAAAGCCTCAAAATCAGCCTCCATCGTCAAGCTGCAAAGCTTGCTTGATCTGGCGCTGAATGCGGATGCACATGGGGAGGACCTGCTGTTTAGGGAAGATGTCAAGGTCACGATGTCCGAGACTGGTTTGTATGACTTTTTGTTGAAGGTTGTCAATGTTAGTGGGGTTATTGGGGGTGAAGAGGGCGGGGATGGGGAGGCTAAGCAAGCTCATGAGGAGCAGAAGAAGGAAGAGAAGAAATCGATGTTGGGTATGTTTTGTCAACGTCCTCTTAGAACTATATTCTGATAATCTTACAGCAATCGACGCTTTGACGTTGGATTACACCGTTAAATTCCCCTTATCCCTCGTCATATCGCGCAAGACAATCCTCCGATATCAACTCCTCTTCCGCTTCCTCCTACACCTCAAACACGTCGAACAGTCCCTCTCCTCCATGTGGATCGAACAAAAGACGTCGGCATGGCGCCGTCCCATGCCTAACCATCCTGAATTTGCGGCCTGGCGAATGCGCGTTTGTTTGTTAAGATCCCGCATGCTCGCGTTTGTGCAGCAGATACTTGCGTTTGCCACATTTGAGGTCCTTGAACCGAATTGGCGCGCGCTGGAAGCCAAGTTGGAGAAGGTTACGACGGTCGATCAGTTGCTGAGAGATCATGTGGATTTTTTGGATACGTGTTTGAAGGAGTGTATGTTGACGAGTGAGAAGCTTTTGAAGGTGAGTTCGCCTCCTCGTGTTGCTTTTTGTTGGTGGAGGGATGGCTGATTTGATATTGATGATAGGCATACTCGAAATTGATCGTGACATGCTCAACGTTTGGGTTGTACAATTCATCATTGACAAAGTCTGCGAGCCACGCGGCTGCTGGGGGATCTGCGGCGGAGGATACGGGTATGGCGAAGCGGTCGGATGTACTGAGCAAGTTTGAGACGAATTTCAATCATTGGTTGGTGATATTGGGTTGTTGGGTTTATTGTCTTGCTGATGCGTTCCTTCCTCCATAGGTTCCAGGTGGATATCTTATGCGTGAAACTGCTCTATTTGACTAATTCGTTTTCTTAGATTCACTTGGATTGCGTACAGTTTTACGCGTCGAGTGAAAATGTGTCGCTGCTCCCTCTTGTCGTGAGGCTCAACAGTGTCAAAGCTACTGTTTGATATATTACCTGAATCTATAATTTATGGCTTAAGTCGACAATGCGCAGGTTGTTGTTAACATTGAAAATAATGTTCAGCTTGAACGCAGCACGGTATGGACAGATCCATGGGTATAGTGGCTCAGACCAGCCCTAGTCATCATGATCAGGCTCAAGTAACCAATTTGAGTCTGGATACCATGGCAGAGGGCGTAACTTACCCCTAGCGATTGCCGTGATAATGTCCGCAACATCGAATGGGCGGTCGCGAAGAATTATATATTTACAAACAACTGGATTGGACCGGACGTTGCGCGGAGTGTAATATTTGTGCACATACATCATGAAACGTACCCAGACAGGTATGGTGGGGACGTTGCATCCCACCACGTGCAATTCCTGGTTGCAACATATTAAGCTACCACCAGAAGGATGGTTGACGAGCCAGGCTGGACTAGGCACACGTCTGTCTGCGCTAATTGTTTTGGATCGCCATTGATCAGTAGCGGAATGGCGTAACGAGATCGGAGAAGGAGGCCGGCGCGCTTTTCGTATCCAAGCGTACGCAAGATCTCCCTTGCGAAGTCGAGTCTTGGCCTGAATTCGCCCTCGACGCCAGATCTATGTATTGCAACTTGAGACGGTAAATTAAGTGGGCATTCAAGGGAACATAGTTTGATGTTGTAGGCCTGCAGGTCATTCGTGGTCCAATCGTTGCCAGATTTAGCAGATCGGATAAGGTTAGCCATGGGTTAAGCGTATAGTCGATATGATTCTGGTAATTACCTGGATCAACTTGAGTCTTGCTTGAGTCAGGTTTTTGTTTTAAGGAGTGAGATCGGTCGGCACCTCGTCCAAATATAGCGTTTTAAAACGGGTATCAACGGCCTCGGACCATCTGTTACCGACATTTGGCCGACATGTTTTCTTTGTGTTTTCTTCACGACTGATGGGTATCATCGTCCCTGGACGCTGTCCAGTCTGTTTCGATGAGGGGCAGGGCAGTTAGCCCTTCTCTTCTTCCTGGGACTTTAATTCTTGATGGCGGCCGTCATCCTTGACGACGTTTTGCCCGCCTTCACTTATGGAGGCGGAAGCTGGTCCACTACCAGGAGCTCGACGAGATACGGAGGTAGCGCGACACTATGTCCTATTACTTCTCCCACTGGTGAGATGAAGCCGCCGGGTACGATTTCGTTGATGTTTGAGGGTGAGTTTTCAGCAATTTAGAACGCGCTATTACATTCTCATGTGAGATTCGCTGCTTGCGCAGGTACCTCTGTGGCATTCTTCGGAATCACCCCTCCCGTGTTCACGGACTCCCAAATTGTAACCGTATCCATCGACGGCGGTACGCCCTACAACTCGACCTACGACGACTCCAACCCCCAATCTTACCGGCAGTGGTATCAATCTCCAATACTCCCAGACGGGCAGCACAATATATCTTTAACACACGTCGAAGGCACCGAGTTGGATTTCGCGGTTGTTACTGTGCCGAAGGGAAGAGTCGCGTCGCTTGTGGACCAGCAGGTTATCGTGGATGATACGGATGGCGCGTTCACTTACAAAGGCGCTTGGAAGGTGAATACGACGCAGTTCGCGGCGGGGACTATTCCTGGGGGCTTGCCGTATGGGAATAGTACGCATAGGACGACGACGGTTGGGGATACGTTTACTTTTCAGTTTTCTGGTGGGTTTTTTGGTCTTGGTACCCGCGTTCGAGGTGTTGGCTAATGCAATAATAAATTTGAAGGCACCAGTGTCTCTGTCTACGGAGTATGGAACTGGGGAAACCTCGATGGGAACCTCTCAGCGACATATACCATCGACGGGAGTTCTTCTTACTCCCAATCGTACACCGCTTCAGCATCACCAGCCTTGCAAAACGGTGACTTGCCCAATTTCCTGCTGTTCAACAGCGGTACTTTGTCAAGTGGCAATCATACACTTGTGGCGAACCTTACGAGTTGCGTTAAGCAAGCGTGGATGATAGATTATGTCACCTATTCCCCTTCGGCGTCGACGACAACTTCAACGACGAATGCAACTTCGACGTCTTCAAGTCACCCTGCGACTGCTGCTAAGAAAGCTACACCCATTGGTGCTATTGCCGGTGGTGTGGTTGGGGGTGTAGTGCTTTTACTTGTGATTGTCGGCTTCTCCTGGTTTCGAAGTCGAAAATCCAAGAAGCAGGACCAAAACACGGATTCTACGATTGGTTCGCCTTTTCTGTGATTATGCTTACGTTCATTAACCCTGTGATAGATACGCAGCAGGCTGTCCTGACGTTGGACACTCCCAGTACACCCACCACTTCGAGGTTCACTGGTAGCAGCATTATATCACCATTCTTGAATGCCCTAGCAGCTCGATCGGAGTCTCGGCGAGAAGCTGAAATTAACCGGAAACGCCAAACATCAAGTACTATACCGCAGGATCCGTCAGTCCATAAACCGGGATATAGGCCTCCAGGAGTCACTGGGGAGAGTCCTACAGATACCACTGCTGGCGAAGTTGGGGGTGTGGAAATTGGAGGTGTTCCTCCACCTGCGTACGAGGGTTAATGGTAATCGTACTCCTGTCTACATACCCCTGTCCTTTGTTCAATGCACGGAAATTTGCCTCAAAGGCACCTCAGAGAATCAACTGCCATCAGGCAATATTTACGTGTGTTATGCACCGCCGTCTCGAGTTTGAAAGGCAAGTTTCGTCATAACCACCCTTGCTTTTCAATAGTCCAAGTAACTACTTACTACCTTCACCGATCTTTTTTTCTTTCTTTTTTCTTATTCTTCCTCACCTTTCGAGCTCCGAGCAAACAATGGGAGAAGTCGTGAATGTCCTAGTCGCCTTTGCGGTCATCGTCTTTCTGTTCCGCTGGGTCACTTCCAGTTTGTGTTTTCGCGTGCATATGTATGTACTTACTGACCGGCGATCTCAATTTTCTATAGGCAGCGAGTCTGGCGAGAGGTCGCCTGCGGATACGCTTGGGTTTAGACCGAAGAATATTACGCAGGACATGGTATGTATCCCCCTCCCCTCCTCGCCTCCGTTTCTGGGAATGCGCAACCGCGTATATCCGTTACTGATAACTCGTCTCGCAGATCAACACGATATCCAACATGTTCCCAGACATACCGACGTCATTCTCTCCCCTTCAACCGGACTTCCTGACACTAACACGGAATATTCGGCATGTAGGGATAACGTCCGATACGACCTCTTACGCACAGGAAGCGTCGAGCTCACGACTAACAAGATCCTCGAACGCGGGTTCCTAGACGCAGTGCGTCCTTCCACTTGCCTCAGAATCTCGTTACGTTCTGACGCTCCATACTTTCAGCCTCCACCAGCATACTACACACTCTACCCGCGCGAACCTACCTCATCCTCAACCACCCACCGCTCTTCCAACAACGCCAACACCAACGGGGGTCCAACACCAAAGGCACCGCAAGAAACGTTGATAACCCGGTATCACCTCGAAGACCGCGTGTTGAATGCCGAGCCGGCCGTTGAGGAAAGTGTGGTGGGGGGCAAGGCGGTGTGGGAGGAGAGTTCGGAGAAGAGGGAGGCGAGTTTGAGGGAACGGAAGGCTCAGATGATATTGGCTGCGCGACAGTATGTGGTTTTTCTTTTTTTTTTTTGGAATTGGTGATGATGAGTTGATTTTTCATGATAGGCGGATGTTGGCGCAGCAAGAGGCAAAGTCGTAATTTTGATGTTTTTACTCTAGAAAGGGTGTGGGGGGGGTTGTTAATGAATGATTTATTGGATGATTTTTCTTCTATGTCTCCCTTCCTAATCCATTGTTCGCCTCTCAACGTGAGTGCTCAGTTGAACGATTTCATTCACGTCCGTGATCTTCAGGACAAGCCTACTGACCAGATTTCATACTCCGTACTAACTCCAACGTCTCCTCAAAGCCCCCCTCATCACTCCGCTTAATATCCGTCGCCCACGGCGTGAAGTTCCTTATCTCCAACCCAAGATTCTCAATCGGCAGCTCCATATCAAGGATAACAGGCATAGGGAACCCATCAGCCTCACCACCACCCCCTTCGACGCTCTTCACAACCGCACCCCAATCTGCCTTGCCATTCACCGACTCTTGGTCTAAAAGCGAAAAAGCGTGTAGACCCGGCTTGGTGAACCCTTTTAAGTCCCCGTCGATGGCGAAGCGCCGAATGACGGGCACGGGGATGTGTTGAAACCATTCTGGGGGCTCGGTGGTGCCGTTGAGTTGGACGAGGTCGAGGTGGGCGGAGGAGATGGTGGAGAGGATGGTGGGGAGGGATTGGTTCTTGAATATACCGACCAATAAAGGTCGGCGATGGGGTGTTGTGATGAGATGTACCATTTGGAGTGTGAAGTATGGGCCGAAGATGGGGGTTCCTGATGAAGAGTCGGGGGCAGTGGATTTTTTGGAGGGTTTTGATGCGAGTTGTGCTTCGCGGATGACGGCTGAGATTTCTCTTGCTGTTTCCGGGGAGACGTGGTGCGCGTCTGTAGTGTCGAATATGACGCTGATCATATCAGCGCCAGCTGCGATACATTTCTTGGCCTCTTCTTTCGTTTGAACGCCGGTGACTTTGACCCACGGCATCGGGCTCGTCTGTGTTTTCCCAGCGAAAAGGGTCTGTTGAGGCCAGCTTAGCAACTCACGGATGAACTGCCTGGTATCCTTTGCACGCATGAGCGATTCGCCCACAAGGACGGCGCGGACGCCTTGTTCCTTGTACGTGTTCACGTCCTTTGCGCTCGAAATCCCACTCAACGCACACAGCACCACGTCCATCTCCCTTACGAGCTCAACAAGTCGGCTGGTGGTGCCCATGTCGACTTGGAAGTCGTGCAAGTTCCGATTGTTCACGCCTATGACTTTTGCTCCTAGCTCCAACGCCACCTTCATCTCTTTCGCGTTGTTCACTTCCACTAGGGGCTCCATACCCAAGGAGAGCGAGTACGCGTAGAGGGCTTTAAGTCTGTCCAATGAAAGCATGGCAACGATGAGGAGGACGGTGTCCGCCCCATGTAAACGCGCCTCGTCGATCTGGTACTCGTCAAAGATAAAGTCTTTGCGCAGGATGGCGGGACGATCGGGTAAACTGTCCACCGCTTCGCGGGCCAAGCGCATATCTAAAAGACTGCCCTTGAACCATGTCGGCTCGGTGAGCACGGAGATGACGGACGCGCCGGATAGAGCGTAGGTTTGTGCTTGCTTTGCTGGGTTCACGGATAGGGCGATGGGACCTTTGGATGGGCTGGCGCGTTTTATTTCGGCCATTAAGGAGGGGGAGGGAGAGGAGGTGGATGAGGATGGGTTTCGTTTGAGGCGGGGGACGAGTGGGATGAGGGAGGGTGCGAGGTGCATCGCGAGCAGGTTTTTGAGGTCTGCAGGCGTAGTGCCTGGTGTAGACTTTGCAAGTCTGACATCTTTAGCTCGTTGTGCGTAGATCTCTTCGAGGATGGTGGGCATCGTGGTAGCCTGGGTTTCGCTTAGATTAGATAAGAGCCATCAGAATACGATCATTACAAAGGCGTCGTGCATCGACTTGAAACTATATTGGAGATGCTATGGACAGTTGCAAATGGGTAGGCAGGTATGGCGAGATAAGTAATCGTGGGTGGGGGGGTTGGGATTGGGTATGCTAATAACAACTAAGTAATGGGGGGGGGCGAAAATAGAAAAGAGGCACACACACAAAAGACAGAAAGGGAGATAACGAGGGTGTAAATCGGGTGGATGAAAAAAGGAAGAAAAAAAAAGTCAAGAAACAGTCCATGCATGACCAGAAGGGGAGGTGTGTCGTTCTTGCAAAGAAGGAGGTACTTAGCAATATGTATAATGTCATCGCGAGGAGTCGGGGCATTATTGACATTGTTCGGACGGAGTGTGATCTTCTTCCGACTCTGTGGGTTTTATCTCTGTCGCAGACGCTTGAGGCGATCCCTCAACCAAGCTCGCTGGAGTGCACTCCTCGTGTGTGGCAGCGGCGACAACAGCATTTTCCTTCCCAAGGACACTCTCCACATTCACATTCTCCACACTACCCCTCTTCGCCCGACTCACATTGCCCAATTCCGACAAGGAAGGGAACGTAAACTCGGTGTGTTGTTCCTCATTCTCAACAGGCGACGCCCTCTCCTTTCCTTCCCTAGCATTATTACCCCCTTTCTTCCGTACCCGGATGCTTCCAGGCCTTTTGAGTATCGCGTCCGCCAAGAGCTCATTAAAGTCATCGTCCCCATCACCCCCGTCATCATCATGTCCTTGTCCTCCTTCTTCATCTCCCTCCAGACCCCGCATATCCTTATCTTCCTCCCCCATTCCAATCCACCCATCGTTATCCACGCCCTCCCACGTATTCCCCAGTCCCCCAATACGCCCATTAGCAGTCTGCGTCCGCGTACGCGCGCGTATCATCCCTCTATCAAGCATAGTCGGCGTCGGGCTCGGAGATCCATTTAAATCAGGCGACGCAGATCCCACAGATGACGATCCAGCAGCACTCGAAGGGCCACTCCCACCCGCAACCGACGGACGGAAAAACGTAGAAAACAAGTTGGCCTGGTGCGGAGATGGATGGCTTTGGGACTGGGACTGAGGTGGAGGCTGGGGTGTATGTGAATGCATGGGGTGAGGGAAGAAAGGTGAGGGTTGGCCACCACCAGAGTGTGGTGTCCCTGGAGAGACCAACGTCGCTGGAGATTGGTTGCCGTTCACGGGAAACATGTGCATTGAAGATAACATCTGTAGATGAAGCGGTGGTGGAGGATGCAGTGGTGAATTTTGTGCTGGGAATCCATTTGGAGTAGATCCATTGCCTCCTCCATTGGAGGTGGTTCCGCTTCCTGTAGGACTTTGCATCTGTGTTGGCTGGGGTGGCATTGATGCGAAGAGTGCAGCATAGGCTTGTAGCTGATTCATTAAATAATGCACCTGTGTTTGAAGCTATAAGACGGGTCAAACAATATCCATTAACAAAAAGAAAGAAAAAATCGTACTTCGGCTTCCCTACGTCTGCACGTCACGTTCTCCCAACGAAGAACCTCCATTTCCTTCAAGTACCGTTCTATATCCGACTTGGACTTCTCTTCCCTCAACCGCGCAGCTTCTAGTGCACCTCTCAATGATGCCAGCTGCGTCTGGGCGGTCAAGGAAGGTGGAGGCGTGTTTGTTCCTGAAGACGGTGTTGGCGGTCGCCTGGGCGTAGGCGCACGCCGCGTAGGTGTGCCTGTATTGCCGTAACCAGTCCCATTACTCGTGCTCGCCCCAGCAGCACTGTTGATATCTGCAGCAGAATTACGTTTGCGATTTGGATTAGGGGACATGGGGTGCGATGGATTAAATGTGGATGGATTCAACGTAGGGAAAGTGAGTGGGGTGGGTTCCTCTACAGAGGGCTCTTCCAGGACAACTGGAGGTGTAGATCGAGAGGAGGCAACGACGGCCGAGTAGGGTGAAATTAGTGTGGGATGCGATGCTGAGCCTGGAACCCCCGAAGAAGGGGATGCGGGGGGAGAGGAAATAGACAGAGGCGTAGGCGTTCCAGCACCTCGAGATTTTCCCTGAAACCGCGGTGGCTTGCGATAGGATGTTTCGGGGGGTGTGGGAGCGGCCCAATCCCAAGGATCAGAAGCTTTTGCGAGCTGGCGGGAAGATACTTGAGATTTAGCTTTTGGAATCGGGGAAAGGTCGGCTGGGAGGGAGACAGAAGGGTGCACAAGAGTCGGGGTTGAGATGTCCTCATTCAATGAGATGGTCGGTGAGGTGTCTGGTGTTATTACAGAAGATGATGTTGCAGATGAGCTGGAGTGAGAAGTAGGTGAGGAGGACAATGCTTGAGGCAAGGAGTCCGACGCCTGAGTCGCCAAGATTTCTCTTGGCTCTAAAGGCTTCGCAGGCAAGTCTGAATTCTGTGATTCGGGCGTGTCCAGCCCGTCGAGGGACAAGGACAGCTCCTCGAGCTCTGAGACAACAGAAGGGGTGGTGAAGCCACAGGAAAAGTCGTCTGTGCCCGACCCCTGACCACTCTGTGAAATTTCGTGGGAGTGGTTCGATGTTGCGCTCCCATGTATCCTATGGCTAGAAGCAGCGGACACGGACAGGGATCGCGTAGTGGAGTCTGTTGGAATTTTTCGAGAACGCGGGGATGGGGTGGATTCTGGTATAGGCATCACGTCCGTCTTTTCAGCAACATCGCCCGCCTTGCCCAAAAAAGCCTTTGCTTTCTTCCCGCTTTTCAGGATTTCCTTCAGCGGGTCCTTGCCCCTCCTCCGTCTATCCTTCGTACGCGTGCTCTTCGAATCCTTGGACTCCACTTCCTGCGAAAGTGGTGTGACTTCGTCAAGCACCTTGTTTCGCGTGTCTTTTGAAGGCCCGTCTGCTGGACTCTTCTCCTCTGAGGCCGAGGGAGGCTCAGAGCGCACTATAGCGTCAGGGTCCGTTAAGCCACTCTCGTTCCGATTGTTCTCGGTGATTGCAAGCCTGGGAGACATTATGGAGGAACGCCAAAGGGCCGAACCAGCAAGGAAGAGGGTTGCTACGGTGGCGGCGGCAACGAGATAGCGGGGGTCGCCGTTGAGGGAGATTCGCAAACCCTCTTGCTCGCCGTCTTCCATGGGGAAGAGAGATGAAATTTATGAGGCGCACCTTGTTGAAATCTGGAGAGGCCAGGCTCGGCGATTTCAAACTCCGCACGTCGGCTTCCCCCTAAAATTTGGATTATACAGTTATGATTGGGCACAAGTAGCGCATACGATCTAGGATTACGGAGAATGAGTAGATGGGAGAGAAGAGGGGGAGAGAATTTTAATATCAAGTTCCGAGATTGTGTTGCCACGGGCCATTTATATCGACATCTGGACACGCGGTGTGCTGTCCTTGTGCTTGCATTGTGCTCATCTCGTCCATTTCGTTGCCCAAGTATAGAGATACCGTAGAATAGACCACCTGATCAAGCGTAAGCCGCATTTCCACAGTGACGTCGACTTCTTACCCGATGTCGGGAACACGCATATCGCTCGCCCTACTCATCTGCGGCAGCCTCACAGGCAAGCTCTACGCTGACCACGGCGACTACTCTGCCGTCTTTACCAGGTTCTTTCAAAGCTCTCTTCCCAACGGATCTGATGCCCACTTCATCCTTGATCCATATGATGTTCAGAAACTGCAGTACCCAAGTGACGATCAAGTAGATACATACGATGCTATTGTCCTGACGGGGTCAGGTACGCACCCTTCGTGAGTCTAAAAGACAACGTTAAAGGTGCCTCGCACCAGCTGCCTCCGCATATGAGAACGTGGAATGGGTCAACAAGCTCATTGCGTACATCAGCCATATCGCAGAATCAAAACCACATGTCAAGCTGATAGGTGAAGTGATCTTTGTGGCAATCTGACCCTACCGAAATCTAAAACAGAAGCCACAGGGATATGCTTTGGTCATCAGATCATCGGCCGCGCATTGGGAGGCGAATGTGTCCCCAATGGCGGCAGGTGGGAGGTCGGTCCCATGCCTCTGGATCTGACTGACCTGGGAAAGCAAGTATTCGGCGTAGAATCTCTGGTACGCATGAGGTTACCCCACACCCCAGCCTCCCTTATCCAAACTTGCTTTCATAGAACGTTCAAGAGATGCATAGAGATCACGTCCCCGCTGTTCCACCGACATTCCACCTCCTTGGTTCAACGCCTCTATCATTGAATCAAGGCATGGTCCGGTTCTCACCCTCATTTGACAAGCATCCTCTGGAGGCGACATTGAAAGATATACACATCTTCGCCGTCCAAGGTCATCCCGAGTTTACGCAACCAATCGTGGATGGACTTGTCGAACAGAGGGCGAGTTCGGGAGTTATCGACGCTGAAGCCGCAGCCGATGCGAAGAGGAGGCAATTTTGGCAGAATGATGGCGTCCCAGTTGTCGGAAAGGCTATCTGGGGGATATTAGGCGTTCCTACGTAAGATTTCAGTCGGTGAAGAATGAACGGGCGGATTGCAATTGTTCAATAGCTAGCAATATTAACAGAGTATGACAGATGCTAGATGCGAGTGAAGAGCAAGACGATGTATAATTACATAAATATATTCCAGAGAGTCGTATAGTGAGGGATATCCAAAAGGCGGGCGTAACGGAGGCCGGCATATCATGTCTTGAACACGATGATGAGTATGAGAAGGAGGAGGATGAGCACCGCAATGGTAACAGCCGAGCCTGAAACGACGCGAATCAGCGAGAACCAAGAAAAGCCCGGGGAACGAAGCACGAACCATTCTCTTTGGCGCCTTTCGCGACCCGCTCTAACCGCTGTCGCGCACCACCTAACCGGCTCGCCGTCCGGTCCAAGTCCGTGTCCAATTCCTCCAAAAGCCCATGATGAACATCCAGCTCATCGTTAATCTGCAAAGATATATGATGTTGCCTGTTAATAGAGTGGGATAATTGGTCCAAATGTTGGTCTTGTTCTAATTAAAATTAGCCTTGTATTCGTGTCATTGGCATGCCCAGGACAAACCGTTCATCAGGTGTCGTTGCGTCTGTAGCATGATGCCTGGGTCAGGCCCGAGCTCGGGGTCATCCGCGTATGGTGCGTATATGGGTTCTTTCACTTCTCTCGTAGCGGGAGGTGGCGGAAAGAGGTTGGGAGGAGACACGGGTGAAGGTGATGCCACGGTCGAAGATAACGTGGGCTCTTCTTTGTCCAAGCTGTTATCATTCATTCATTCAATCTGCGTTCTAAAGAGAGGTCAAGGAATCAACAGACCTAGAAACATGGACATCTCCCAGCATGTCCCGCATTCGATCATACTGATTTCGTAGCAGACCAACCGCCTCCGAAGGCCCCTCTTTCGCCTCGAGGTCAAGTATGCCCGTTCGCAGTTGGGTGAGGTTCCTCTTTATCTGAGCAAGATGTAACGTGTTGGTTTTTGGTGGCTGGTCTTGAGGTGACGAGAACGAGGGTAATGTCTGGAGTCGTTGTCGCTCGAGTAGTAGAGACAGGGTTTTCGTAGATACTGAAGTGAGTTTCGCGAGGGACATCGTGGGGGGAGGTTAGAGAATAACTGCTGTATGTAGTGGGCGCAATTAAAGAGCGCGCGCGCGCAGCAGCCAAGGTCGCAGTCAAAGAAGAAAAGTGAGCACAAGGGCAATCAACTGAGTCCGGCACAGTTGTGCGCTCACGTGACTTGGATGCGAGAAGCACATTGGACAAATCGAAAATTACTATTAGCCCAGAATGACGACAAAGAATGTGGCTGCTACTGATAACTATCTGCTACGAACTGCGACAATGAAATCAGATAAGACGAACAAAATCTATAAAAAAATCTAAGAGACAAATGAGCGAATCAAAGGCCAACATTGACGGGGCTGCAACCAAGAACAACGAGTCCATCTATGGAAGAGTCAAGTTAGCAATTTTTTCTATGAAATTTAAACTAATGAGAGGGATGTTGCGTACTGAAGTTGTTACCGCTGCAGCAAACGGGCTGCGAAGAGCTGTTGAAGACGCGTTAGAGTTCCAGAAGCGAATCGATAGAGCGGCGCACGACCCACCAAGAGGTTCCACCAACAACAGAAATACCGCACTGGAGTCCGATAAGTCCAGTCAAAGTTGCAGGGTTGACACCGAGGATTCCCAAGAGGCCGCTGATGGAGCCGCTGATGTTGCTGGCGCTCTCCGTGCTATTGCAGCACTGGAGAGTTCCACCTGAGGCGTTGCACGAGGAGCCTCCGGTGGAGGTAGGAGCGGCGACGGCGGCGAGGGCGCAGGCAGAAGTGACGATGAGAGCGAGTTTAGAGAACATAGCGAGGGTGAATGGAGAGCGAGTGAGTGAGGGTGAATTGTTGTGGTGAGGATTTGAACGACTGTGAAAACTCAGTTGGAACTGGGATAAGTTGAAGCGAGACCAACTGAGGTTTTTATACCTTTTTTCGACGAGCCCCAAAAAATCTCTGTCGCAGGGCTGTATTACTCAAGTTGGAGTCCAGTTCCCAGTCGAAGTCTGTGGCGGTAATCGAGACAACGAGATATGCTCAAAATCTCGTAATCGGTGACCTTTTTTCAAAATTTAATCACACGGATAATTCAACGGACGTCAAGGCCTCTCCAACATACTTGGTACACCCCGGCGCGATCGCGGATAGACCCAAAGTGAAGAACGCGGTGACATAACGCGATGAGTTTCTTTTTGGTAAGATTCACGTCCAATGGATTCTCCTCTGCGGAAGAGATAAACTTTTCGTAGTTCTTTCCCTCCACTTTAACAAGAGAAACTCACGAATTTAAAATTGCGAGCACGTGCTGGATGAGAGGTCGGTGGCGCTTAGGCTCATATGTGGAGGCGGCAAGCAGACCAAGCCCGTCCCCGTCAACTTAAGCTGACCTGTGCCATTGACGCCGCGGAAAGCAAAGAAGATTTTGAATCTGGACGGTGTCGCGATCGCGAGTCGTTAACGCGCCGCTGCCGTAGCACTGTCATGGTCCTGAGAGACATTTCCGTCCTTTCCATCGATAGAATACCAATTCCAGAACTTCATAATACGGCATGTGGATTAAATCGAATCGAGCTCTTTACTCCCCTCCCAACGACTCGGGTCCAGGCTGGGTCCTTCAACATCGTGGACTTCGTAAGAAGAGAATAAACGAACACGAGTGAAAAAAAGCTAAACTTCTGTCTGATACGCTCCAAGGGTGCGAGATTTTTTTTATTTCGACTTCCTTTGTAGCATTTATCGGTACCCGACCGAGGTTGTAAGTAGGTTAAGCCGATAGCGGCTGGAGGGGAGAGGCCAGTGCTTCCGGATAATTTCAGCGCGACGTATTCCACAAATTACTGTCACAGACAGTGAAAGCGAGCGTACGGGATGCCGCCTCCAACCCTGGATGAAGTGTTTCCTTGACTTGACGACCTGAGATTACGACCTAGGCAGCCCCAGATATCGCCCAGAAGTACCTTCTTCCAGAACATTTACGCGTTCACGGACAATCTCTGAAACGCATGAGTCAATCACTTTCTCGTCTTCAGTTCTTTGAATTCGATTTCGTACCTTCGATCGACGAAAAGATTGGTCTTGGAGAATTTCCATCTAGACCGCGCTAGAGCCGGATTCGAAGTGAGTGGTGGAGGAGAGCCAACTTGTCATATTTACTGGCAGTGGGCTTCCCTCGCACGCTATTCACTGCTTGCCCACGCCTGATATCAACATTAATGCTTGAACCCCCAAGTGAACGCACTACCACGACGCGTCGCCCCTTCAATCTTGTTCGCAATTTCGATGCCGGAGTCGATATATGTGCAGCAGAGAAATCGCCCACGTCAGGTGTGATGAGTCGAGTGTGCATTGTGAGAGCTTCCACAATGGCAGCAGGTTGGACGTGGGCTTGGGAGTCAGTGCCAAGCCTCTTTGGCATTTGTGCAAACGCGGGCCTGTACGTTCTTCAGTGTCGTTGAACCCACGTTGAACCCGCCGTTCACCGATTGGAGAAATTTTTCTAGAGGCTCTGCAAAGTGTTAAAAACATAAGTTTAGGGTCACTAATTGTCAGTGGCTTTGAACCCACGAAGTTCGAACCTTGTACGGCCCTTATGTATAAGTGAATAAGTAGAGCACACTTGAAAAAAAAAAAAAAGACGGCCTAGAGCCAAAGAGCACTCACTAGCCGACTGCTGTGCAGCAGTGGAAAACGAACATCGGCTCACTGTATTGCATTAAGAGGGAATCGAACCCCCGGCGGGTCGAGCATGACACTCAATGGCAACGACCCAGGTTACCACTACCCCATTAATGCTTGTATCCATTTGCACAACGGAATATAATAATAGACTCAGACAGGAAGTCCAGCCCTTCACAGCCCTTCAAGTTCCAACCTCGGAGAAGCTGGCCAGACGCGACTAACCTCAAAGAGCTAACATCAACGACAGTGAACGTTTCGACGAGTAGCTTGCCAATGGCAATTGCTACACTTGAGCAAAGACAGCAATCACTTTTTCTTGGTTTCACTTGCGAGGGGCTTTCGAATTTTCAACCCTGGCAGCCTTGTGGCAGCCGGATTTCCAATTGGCTGTAACGGGGCAGTAATCTAAGGCGGGCTCTATGGGCTCAGATGAGCTCTTGACGTCACCATCCTTTTTATTCTTGCTAATGGCGAGACTGCTACTCCTCGTCAAGTTGCGGATTCTTGGGGCTTTCGTTGCCTTGATTCATCTGCTCGGTCTAACGCGTGCGCCAGCTGGATTTCCCCACTCCGGAAATGGTTTATGGTATAACAAGCCTGGTACCCTCTGGTCGAGAGAGCTCCTTCCTGTTGGGAACGGATACCAAGCGGGTAAGAGCTTTTCTGCTACCCTCGGCATGCGCTAAACACTCTTCATGACAGCTATGATACCTGGTGGCACGATGCAGGAAGCCACCCAGTTGAACATAGAATCGCTCTGGTCCGGCGGTCCATTCGCAGACCAGGTATGGCTGGTTCCTGCAGCGCGTCGGCATCGAAGTAATTGACAGTTGTTCAGGCATACAACGGTGGCAATAAGCTACCACGCGAACAAACTGCAATGGCTGAAGCTATGCAAAGTATTCGTCAAACAATATTTAACGATCCAACTGGCGACATAGACAGTAATTATATGTCTTTATTTACTTCGTCTGTCTTGCTATCTATGATGTATAGCCATCGAGGTCCTGGCCACGGATCCTGGGCAATACGGTACGTTCTTTTCCAGATTTATCCCGAGATGCCTATCACTGAGGATGTGTGTGCAGGGTCATATGCTGGTGCTGGGTATCTTCTCTCCAATATTAATAGTACAGGGCCTGTGACGGGTTATTCCCGTTGGCTTGACCTCGACGAAGGCGTCGCACGCACGACTTGGACACAAGCAGGGGCCAAATATCTCCGGTAAGGCACTACACCCACTTCGCCTTCTCTGATCTCATTCGCTCTCAAGCACGACGTTCTGTTCACATCCCACCCAAGCGTGTACTCAACACATTACGACAACAACGCCGTCAGCCTCGCTCCCTTCTCTTTCATACACATTTTCCCCAGGGTTGGAGCATAACTTGCCAGCTCCAAACGTAACATGTCTCAACTCTTCCTCCCTTCTTGTGCGCGGGTTCGTCTCCGTTGCGCCAAGCCCCCCAAGTATGCTCTATTCTTTCATCTTCCGAGTCTCTGCCTCCACGGCGTCCTCCTCCGTACGATGCATTCAGTTCCCCGTCCCATCTGGGTCTCCTCCGAACGCCACCATCGAGGTTACTGGCACCGACAATTCAGCTGGTTTGCAAGAGGCACACGTCACTTGGGTAGGCAGCACGGATTACTCAATGGACGCCGGAGACGCAGCACACAATTTTACATTCCGCGGTGCCGATCCGCATTCATCGTTACTGGCGCTTCTCTTGTTATCTCCAGCGACTTTCTCTGTTCAGTCGCTTTTGGACCAGCATATTCAAGACTACAAAGCCACACTGACGACGCCATTTTGCCTGTCATTTTCTAGTTCGACTTGGTCTATCCGCAATCTCGTTGACATCCCCACTGATATTCTCCTTTCTCAGTATGCGATTGATGCTGGAGGGAAAGCAAACGTCTACCTCGAGTGGGTGATGTTCAATTATGGTCGATATTTGTTGGCGAGTAGCGCGCGGGGGTTATTGCCCGCCAATCTGCAGGGAAAGTGGGCGAATGGAATTGGCAATGCATGGTCTGCTGGTGCGCATCCATGCTTTCAACTTTGAAATTTAGTTTGTATGACGTTTATTATTCTATCATAAGATTACCGTAACTATTTCCTTTGAAAATCCATTCAGACTCCTGATGAAATTTTAGATTCAAATATCAATATACAAATGAATTACTGGATTGCAGAGACCACAAATTTGGATGTTACGCAATCCTTGTTTGACTTTCTTCAGGTGTCTTCGGATCTTACATTTATCGTGTTCTCCTGCTGACGACAAGCGTACCAGAAAACGTTGGCTCCTCGAGGAGCAGAGACAGCTAAAGTGTTGTATAACATCACTCGGGGATGGGTAACGCATAATGAGGTTTTTGCTTTTTAATTTTGATTGATTGTATTGTCCTGACATATTTTCATCTCTATATGAACGTGTGTCCAACCATTACATGGTGCTCATGTTTAGGCATAACCGCGATATTCCAGATTTTTGGACATACGGGAATGAAACTTGGGGGCGGGACTTTCGCTCAATGGGCAAATTACCCCGGTTGGTCATTTATCGCCTCAATTTTCACAATTTTAACTTGGTCATTCGTATCAGAGTCTGCTGTGTGGATGGTAATAAAACCCTAAATCCACTATCGGATCATCTAAAGTTGGCCCTTAGATGATTCATGTTTGGGACCACTTTGACCACACTAACGACGTCACCTGGTGGAAATGCCAAGGCTGGCCTCTCATCAAGGTATTAAATTTCACCAATATCCAGTTTTGAAAAATGTTCATAGGTAAGTTGGTTTTATAGGGTGTCGCAAGCTTTCACCTTGATAAACTTATCCCTGATCTCTACTTCAATGACTCAACGCTTGTCGTCACCCCATGCAATTCACCCGAACAAACGCCCATCACATTCGGTAGATCAACTCACATCGTTACGTATCTTGCAGCCTGAACGCTCATCTTTTCTGTAAGGCTGTGCACATGCCCAACAATTGATTTGGCAGCTTTTAAACGCTGTAGAAAAGGGATTCGCTGCATCTGGGGACACAGATGTAGTTTTTCTCGACGGTGCGTTTCTATGCCGAATGAAAAAGTAATAACTGCATTTGAAATTCGACAGAGGTTCGAGCCAAACGCGATAAAATGGACAAGGGGCTGCACATTGGCTCTTTGGGGCAACTTCAAGGTTTGCCCGTATGTCCCGTTCACGACGAAACCGCGCCCTGAAAATACCTAAAAATCAGAATGGAAAGTCGAAAAAGATTCACTAACAGACACTCACCGTCATCTTTCGCACTTGATTGGTCTATATCCTGGATATGCTATCATTTCATACGATGAATCCCTACAAGGTGGCGGCAAGCAAACCACGTACACCAAGGACGAAGTGGTGTCTGGTGCTTTGATCAGCCTCCTTCATCGAGGGAACGGAACCGGTCCAGATGCTGATTCCGGCTGGGAAAAAGTTTGGCGTGCGGCTGCGTGGGCACAACTGGGAGACCGTGATAGATTTTATCATGAACTTTCGGTATGGCGTATAAGTTCATGACTGCATTTTTTCCTGAAAGAACGACACAGTTCGCCGTCTCTGAAAACTTTGGGGAAAATTTATTTAGTCTGTACGACCCATCCGACTCAGAAGCTATTTTCCAGATCGACGGGAACCTGGGATATTCCGCTGCTGTAATGGTGAGTGTACGGCTTTTGTGTACGTGACTATCTCACACCACGACCCGGCGAAAATAAAGAACGCAATAATTCAAGCACCTGACGTGCCAACTCTTGCGACGCCCCTGATCATCACACTCCTCCCCGCTCTTCCAAAACAATGGGACACTGGGTCTATCAAAGGTGTGCGTGTGCGGGGAGGTATCAGCATCAATCTTTGTTGGACTGAAGGGAAACTAAAACAAGCCTCCTTCTCGGTCGATGCCCTTATAATTTCGAGGCCGGTGAAAGTGGTTTATGCTGGCAAGGTCCTCCGTTCTTTCATAACGTCGCCAGGCTCGAGGGAAGATATCACAGGTTTATGAGAACAGAACGTTTCTTATCTTGTCGTCGTAAGATTCGCAGTGTTCATTTAAGTTAATTCAATTTGTCAGGGCGACACTGCTCGCTCGTTTTTTTTAATTTCCAAAATAAATTGTGGATCTAAAATTGTTTCGTTTACCTTGAAGAGCCGAAAAATGTTGTTCAATCGTCGCTCAGCATTTCACGGGGAGGGATTTTCGTCAAATTTTCGTTGTGGTTATCAGGTGAAGGTAAACAAATGTAAACAACTCCCACCAACTTGTTCGCAACTTCAAGTTCTCATCGGATTCGCCACTTCCTGCCACTATTACAATCGATGATGTCGCACTATCCAAACATCACGTTTTCCAACCTATCACCATCAGATGTTGAAGCTGCTCTTATCATTGAGCAGGAAGGTTGGCATTTCGCTGCCGCATGTCTTCGACGGTGTTTGACCCTAGGACAGGTTATCCACCGGATGAAGCGGCCAGTCTACAGGCATTTCGGTATACTCAAGTCCTGCTATCTACTACATGAATCCAACACTTATTTAGTTTTCGGCAATCGCAAGCTGGGGACCTTTTCTTAGGCGCTTATGTCGACAGCAATGTCACTCGTCAGCTCGTGGGTTATGTGTCCTCAACCCTTTCTCCTGCGGAGACCTTGACACATGAGTCGATGTCAACTCATGTGCCAAACTCTTCATCTGTCTGCATTCACTCGGTCTGCGTCTCAGCTACGCATCGGAAACAGGGGACTGGCCTGCGTCTTCTAAAAGAATACATAAGCCGTTTGCAAAATGCACGAAAAGCTGGCCAACCTTACCAACGGGTGCTTCTCATCACGCACGAAGAGCTCCGTTCTTTCTATGAGAAGGCTGGATTTGAGTGGTTGGGGGCTAGCAGTGTTGTACATGGCACAAAGCCATGGTATGATATGCAATTGAACCTCACGGATGAACCCACGCAAGGCGAAATCTCCACTTCTATGCCACCTACACAGGTCGACGGCCAACATATACCACCTGGACTATGGGAAGCACTACAACGACGAACTGGAGATCGCCCAACGACGAGGCTTATCTCTGATTTCCATCACGGCATTAAGGACCTCATCACTCTTAATCCGAGGGAGCAAGGCCTGTCGGTGAATAAATTTGACCTTCTCTGCCCTCGCAATGGTTGCGGTAGCGTCATCCTGAAGAGTGGGGCAGGGTCGTGGGTCGAACGTGCCAGTGTACAGGTGACCTCAGAATGACTGTAAGATGGTGCTACCCTAATGCACGACAAACAGCTGGATATTCAAGATAACCCCTTTCTCCAGGCGCTCCCAACGCCACCTTCAACGGCACAATGGTGGCTGGTTACGCCATCACCCATGACTTTCGAGAACATTGGATTCTCGCGCCCAGTCGCTCCCCAAATCCCATCAGGTAAGTTCATTGACAGGTGTTGTTCTTGGCCAAAACAAACTGTTTTTTAGGCCCTCGACTGAAACTTTTGATTTGCGCTGAATGCGATCTTGGGCCCCTCGGATGGTGCGAAGAAGGTGGCTCTGAATTTTGGTTGGCCTGCTCAAGAGTTGGTTATCGGGGATGATACGCTCTGGAAATTGCGTTTATATCATGACGAACTCTTTCAACCTGTAAATCCACCAAATTACTCCCGTATGGCAAAAAAGGCTCATCTCAAATTATTTTCAACGTTCTGCTCAAGTCTTACTCAAATATCACCTAGTCCGAAACGACTAGAAATATTCGCTCAATGTCCCATCCAATCGGCGCATTCGGGATTACATAATAATAGGCTGCGCTATTTCCGCGAAGACATTACTCCAGCGAATGTCCCTCATAGGACAATGCCAGCCAAGCGCTGGTGTGCAACGCCGTGATTCATATATAGCTGAATACATTTCGTTTTCGCCCAAGCTCAAACTTGACGGTTCCGCCCTTTCCAATGCAATCCCCAGCTTCAGATCTCGAATCCCAGAAGGAGCCTCCCGAGAACCCTGATATCTTTCTTGAGGGTCTACCAAACGGGCTCGACACTGATGCCAACATTCAATCCACTCATCCCCGATTTGAAGGTGGTCGTGACGCAGGGCACCGATTGCCGATCGAGTTTCGAACTTTAAGCATACATGTCGACACTCGCGCAACCATCGGGGGAGACAAGGACAAGCCGCGCGCAGCTGCTGTTAAAGGTGGACTTTGACACACTTCGTCTTCTAAATTTACTGACCCCAGCATTTCAGAGCTTGTGTCATTGGACTGGCACAAAATTTCGACAGAAGAGGCACTACGGCGCTTAGGAGTATCTCCTGTGACTGGTTTGGATACGACTCAAGCACAACGCCGGCTCAAGACTGGTGGAAAGAATGTCATCTCGCCTCCCAAAAACAACTACTTCCGCAAGGTTCTTGAATGGGTTCTCGGCGGATTCGGAAGTCTTCTTCTGGTGGCTAGCATTGTCTGTTTTATCGCTTGGTTAGTAGTCTTATATGTCATCATGATAACACTCTAATCCGCTCGCTAGGAAACCACTTGGTAAACCAAAACCTGAAGTATCTAACCTCGCACTGGCCGTCGTACTTTTACTGGTTCTGGTTATACAAGCTTTTTTCAACGCCTGGCAAGACTTTTCTACCTCCCGAGTCATGTCATCTATCAAGGGCATGCTTCCGTCAGACGTCATGGCACTTCGCAACGCCGTACAAGAGAAAATACCAGCGAGTGAATTGGTAACTGGGGATTTAGTGTACATTTCTATGGGCGAGAAGGTTCCGGCCGATCTGAGGTTAATCGAGGTCAGTATGGATTTGCAATTCGATAGAAGCATCTTGACGGGAGAAGTACGTTCATATCCGTCTTGGATATACCATCTTTCCTGATCGATTTCTTCCAGAGCGAAGCTGTTTCTGGAAGAGTTGATATGACTGAAGAGAACTTCCTCGAGGTACGCGCGGTCCAGAGTCGTCGTTTGAGCCTTCTGACGCTTTACTGTAGACCAAGAACGTCGCTCTTCAGGGTACTCACTGCGTCAATGGCTCTGGCTTGGGTGTCGTCATACAAACTGGCGACAGAACAGTTTTGTTCGTCTGCACGTCACTCTGTGTTCGCTTGCAATCTGACGTATCTTAACGCCAGCGGTCTTATTGCAAAGCTTTCGTCCGTGGAAACAAAGGGGTTAACTACTTTGCAGCGCGAGCTCTTTCGGTTTGTTGGAATTATTGCTGGTATGGCCACTATCGTCGCTGCTATTATCGTGATTCTCTGGGCTGCATGGTGTGTTAAGCATTCCTTCACCGCCGTCTATGTTTATTCTTAGCAGTTCTCGTCAGGCTTCGAAGGTCATTCCCATCATACATCAATGTTTCAAACCTCTTGATAGATGTCGTATCCGTGATGGGTATGTTGCTCTTATCATTACCAGTGCAGTTTATTCACTGTAGCTTTTTTCAGTGGCGTTCATACCCGAAGGATTACCCGTGGCTGTTACACTCTCCCTGGCCAAGGTCGCTAGTAGGTTAGGCAAACACAAGGTCCTATGCAAGTCTCTATCGATTGTTGAAACAC
Source organism: Laccaria bicolor S238N-H82 (assembly GCF_000143565.1). NCBI lineage: Eukaryota > Fungi > Basidiomycota > Agaricomycetes > Agaricales > Hydnangiaceae > Laccaria > Laccaria bicolor. The sequence goes on along the minus strand of NW_001889939.1, from coordinate 121,504 downwards.
TGGGTTCAGTGAATGTCTTGTGCTCCGTACGTTGCGCAACCTTCACTTCCCTGTCTTAAGATTTAAGGCCATCCAGGACAAGACCGGCACCCTTACACAGAATATAATGCACGTTGAGAACGTGGCAGTCCTTGACGTGGTGTTTGACAGCAAAGACTATCCGAGCACCGTTTCGAGTTCGAGCTCAGATGTAGCTGCGAACCTGTCCCAAATCGTTGCAGCTGCATCTATCTGCAACACTGCGGTCTTCGATGCAGGTACAGGGTCAACCGACGAGAAGAAAGAGAGGGTTATTGTCGGTAACGCCACAGGTGAGAATCCTGTTCGCATAACGTCGACATCGTCTAATTTTTGTGCAGATGTGGCAATTTTTAAATTCGCCGATTCCGTCGCTTCTGTGGATGACACTCGTCGTAGATGGGAGGAGGTTTTTAGAATGAATTTCAATTCCAAAGTACGTCATTATCTTTCTACGTTCTTTTGCTTCCTCAACGTTTCTTCAACAGACAAAGTTTATGCTCATACTGTCCAAGCTTGCACCCTCAGTCTCGCTTGACGATGGTTTAGTCGCTCCTTTGGCTCCTTGGGATGAATTCACGCCTACTAGTTTCCTCCTCACGTCTAAAGGCGCCCCCGAGATCCTCTTGCCTCGATGTTCATTTGTATTGGACCCTGAGGGGGGTGCGCCCATTCCCATAAATACTTCGATCTGCGAAAAGATATGTGCGATTCAAGAACGATGGGCTGAAAATGGTCAACGTGTCCTTCTCCTCGCTCGCAGGATCATCAAAGGCGAATGTCTTACCCACGTCGATCCCCACTCTGAAGAGTTTTCAGCATTAATCGAGGAGTACCACCGGGATCTTGTTATTGTTGGACTTGTCGGCTTGATTGACCCTCTCAAACCAGACATTAAGGACACAGTCAAGTGAGTTTTTTGTCCCATACATATTCTTCGATCTTTTTGATCTGGGCTTCCAGGATCTGTCGGCGTGCGGGCATTCGTTTCTTCATCATCACGGGTGCGTTGCCTTGATTGACTCAGAAACCAAGTCTCAATCTTGTCCTGTAGGTGATCATCCAACCACAGCAGTTTCAATTGCTGGCCAAGCGGGAATTATCACGGATACCTCTACGGTTCATCATGCCTCCGACCTGGTCGCCCCTCTTGATAGCAAGATGCTGTCATACGATCCAGATTTGGATGATCGTCGCTTGAAAGGCATTGTCGTCACTGGGCCCGAGCTACAGACGCTCAAACCGGCGCAAGTCGAGCAGCTCTGCCAATATGAGGAAATTGTTTTTGCCCGAACCACACCTGAACAGAAATTGCGCATCGTCAATGACTTCAAGAGTCGCGGGAATGTTGTCGCGGTGACTGGCGATGGTGTTAATGATGCGCCGTCGTTGAAGGCAGCTGATTGTGGAATAGCAATGGGCCAAGGTTCTGACGTCGCGAGGGAGGCCGCCGATTTGGTCTTACTGGGCGATTTTTCTTCTATAGTAATAGCTATCGAATTTGGTCAGTCCGGTATCATGTCTCTGGTTTAATTGCTTCTCATAGTTTGTTTGTCAGGTCGGCTTGTCTTTGATAACCTCAAGAAGACCGTCTTGTATCTTCTACCTGCTGGAAGGTATGTTGTCACGTGGCATTCACTTTTATTGTTCTGACGCTAACCTCCTTCAGCTTCTCGGAGTTGATGCCTATTTTATTCAATATCCTATTCGGTCTCCCTCAACTGCTCAGCAATATACAGTGTGTCCAGATCTTACTCTTCTTGTATGGTATAACGGCTTACTTGACTGAGTCGATAGGATGATCGTCATTTGTGTTGCCGTACGTTAACACTCTTACACTTGCCATTCGTTTCCCTAATCGCACTCATAGACCGACGTCCTTCCAGCTTTAAGCATGTGCTTAGAGAAACCTGAAACAGGGCTGTTACAGCGCAAACCGAGAAACGTCAAGAAAGATAGGCTCGTAAACTGGAAGTTGCTTCTACAGGCATATGGTTTCTTGGGCATGTCGGAAACATTGTGTGCGATGTCTATGTAAAGCCCGTCTTGACGCTCGACGTGCCTTTATTGATTGTTTCCATCCAGGTCCTTCTGGTACCTCAAGCGACATGGTGTCCCATTCTCGGCCCTGTTCCTCGGTTTTGGGAACTGGCCTGGGCTTACGGACGAGCTTCTTTTCACTGCGCAGAGTGTTTACTTCTTCACTCTGGTTATTATGCAATGGGGGTGAGCTTTGGCGCTAACAGCTTGCGGCATGCATATTTACATTCCGCCTCTGCAAGGAACTTGTTTGCGACTCGCGGCCGACGTCTCAGTATCTTCCAGCATACACCTGCCTCTAACTGGTATGTGTTCCCGGCGGCCGACATGGCTCTTGTCCTCGCCATCTTCTTCTCCTATGTCCCCTGGTTGTAAGTTGCTCCTTGCTTTCCTCGGGAAAGAATCATTAACTCATTACCACCAATTCCGCAGTCAAAAGGTGTTTCAAACACGCCCCATCCCTGTGGAGTTCTTCTTTATCCCCATCACCTTTGGCTTGGGCCTCCTATTGTAAGCTCGTTTTTTCGCAAGACGGTTGGTTCCTAATGATACTTTGTTGCTACAGCCTTGACGAAATGCGAAAATACCTCGTTCGAGCATACCCCGGTAGTTTTATTGATCGCATGGCATGGTAGATTTCGATTCCTCTCCACGCACTCTTTACGACACAGCCTTTTTATCTTTCAAACTCTTTTGGTGGCATTGTAGTCCTTATTACATAAATGAGGTGGAAATTAGTTTTGGTAGAATTAGCAGATAAGAAAGAATTGAGTGGGAAAAACCGAAAATTGGACACCATAAGACATACTCGCAATCAGCGGTTGAGTGGATAATATAGCAGCGATGTTTGTGGCGATGGATATGTCTGTGAGAAAGCCATGGATGATACTGGCTGATCTAGAGAGCTAGCGGGGCGTGTTGAGGAGGACGAGTGAAGACTATACGGGGAGGATGGAGAGGGATGGAAATGGTATGCTTCTAAATATACCTCAGAATAATGTGTTGCATATCAGGCTGTAGGTGAACTTTGAGCCTTGCCGAATGTTTGTTCCCTGTGTATGATTGGGCGTCTGTGTGAGTAGGACGTCCGGAGGGTCGGGATATAATGTGGCTGGTGCAAAAGAATGACACTGAATGAGGGTGAGATTAGGAATTCTATACAAAACAAGGAAAAACCCAACGAAGATTCGGTCACGATAGCTCAGTTCACCTGGAGGGGGGGAATACGGCACACTGACTCTGTCAAGTTCGCCATTTCATTGTAGGTTCAAGCGTCAGTTTCCACATTAAAAAGTCGAGTGATGAATATGGCGAATTACATGTGGGGCGTGCTATTTCATGTATAAAACTTGCGATTCTCATTAATACCGAAGAGGTCCTTTCTAATCTCGGGTAACATCTGCGCACGGATGTGAAGTGATCAGGTTCAGGTGAAAGCTGCTCAAAGGATGGACGTACCCTATCTTCCAATAACCTCAGTCTCTCATCCAGCGTATTGTCGAGCGTTATCCGTCTCGAACCGCTAATGAGTCTAACACCACCAGCACTGAAAGGTGATCCCATCTGATTAGGGAAGGCAATAACGGAACAAGAATAGGGAACTTGCCCATCATCACTCAAGCTAGCATCTACTTCGTAAGCAATATTCCGCCCACTGATCTCCTTGAACGACTTGGAAGCTGCTTCCGAAGCTTGCGTAGCCACAGCAAGGTCTGATTTCCGGACGAGGACGGTGACGCTCGGTTCCATGATCTGCAAGAACGCCTGCAGGATGACGCCCTCTTGGAACTGCACATATCGGCTTTGTTCGATGGCTAGGGTTGTGATGGAGCTGCGGGTGGTGGAGAAGAGGTCTTGGAGGTGCTCTTCTCGTCGGTGGAGAAGCTTTAGTCGGGATTTGTTGGTGAGCGTGGATTGGGCACTGTGTATTAAATCGTTGATGAGTTCGGTGTGGGGGAGGTCAGTAGACGAAGCGGAAAACTGACATCTTCTGGGCTACCTCAGACCCTTTGCGTTTCTTTTCGTACTGAGCGTCGATTGCTTGTTGTTCTTGCTTCACGAGTTTGGCCTTGGGTAAGTGTTAGTTAGCGGGGCATTCATTCTTGTTGAAGTTGGCTACTAGTACATACCTTCTCGATGGCGAACTCTTCGTCGGCTTTCACCCGGATCTCGCGAGCTTTCTCGAGAGCCTCTTGTTTGATAAAGGATACCTGACGGAGCGCCTTAGCTCGGAGGTCTATGTGAAGGACAATTGTCAACTCACCATCTTGTTCATTTCGCTGAGTACCTCGTCGTCGTTGAGTGGGCGGGACGCCATGTTGAACGACGATAGTCAGAGCACGCGTGAGGGTAGTGGTTCGAGGCTTTGAGCAAAGTGACTGATTAGATGTCGCTCAGTAGAAGCAGGCTCGGATGCAATTCCACCTCCGGTCCCCTGGCCTTAGCGCCCATCGACGACAACCCCAGACACTCTGTCCATCTCCCACATGTTACAATAGCTCTGGCTAGGGATACAAGTGCTACAGCTTATGATAAAACTGGCCACGGGAATGGAACCTGTATACTTCTCGATGCCAATTGTACTGGGTCCATGACACTGTGATGATAGTTATCTAAACACCTCGTCGTGAAGCGCTACGTTTTTGTGCGGCGTCCAGCCACGGAAAACAATGAGTAAGTGTAATGGGATCCGTTGCGAAGCATCTTCAAGTTCAGTTGTAAAGATCGACGATATCGTGGGGACACTCGAAATATACCCCACTTTTTTGTAAGTTTTTAGGCTTGTGTCTCTGAGGCCTTCAGAGGCGCTGCGAGATTGTGAATTGGAATTTTAAGATAAGAATTGAAGTCCAGCAAGGTAGGTTGTACATGTGTCCAATGTGATGTTTAGTAGTCCTCGGTTTGCTGGGTCTCTTCATTACGCTTTCGAACATCATCCCATCGTACGTGAGCAGGTACTCCTTCCTGAAAATGTTTCACTGCTAATATCATTTGCTGCGCCGACCTCTTCAAAGATATACCCCCTTGATCAGTCCCTAATCCAGTCATTAAGACGGTGTGAATAGTGTTGGCTTCGTCACCATGATGAGCTGTATTCCAATGGTCAAGTTCAACGAGGAACGTCCACATGGTGTTGTAAACAAGGTCCTTATGCCAGCTGACGTCCTCTGGTGTGCGCATCGTCGGAAGAATTGCCATTGCGAAAGAATTCCACTTGTTCCCGGAACGCGCGACAGATTGAGGCAAGGGAATAATAGTACATGAACCGGGAGGTGCATAACCATGCCACTTCTTCAAAATGTAGTCTTGGCAGTAATCCGTAAGGCTCCAGAGATTGCCGCTGGGTCCCTTGAACTGTTTACTCAATTCTAGGTCAAACCTAGAAACTCAGATGATAGTGAGGGCATGTGGGTGTGTTAATATAATTTTATTCAGTACCCGCCATCCGTGATTCCGTAGGAGTTCGCAGGGGAAACTATGCAGTCACAGCACAGCCGACTTGATTCGATATCTTGAAATTTCCCCTCGATAACTTCAAATGGGGATCCGGAATGAGCATAGCAGTCCTCATTAGCTTGTATCCATGCGGCGCATAAGGAAGGAGGAGCAGGCCCTTGTTTTCTAGGTCGGGGTGGAGGGGCTATGAGACGAACTTCATACAAAATTTCGAACTCCGCTTATCCAGTAAGGCAACCTAAGGCAACTCCAAGGCAACTCTCCCAAAAATTGTGGTGTAGGAAAGCACATCATGATCACCTGTCCGTTCGAGTCTAGTAGAATACAGTTGGGAACGAATGTGGAAGAAAATTGAAATCCATGGCCATCGATTAGAATAAGTATGCATGAAGGAATTGAACCCCCCGACAGGTCGTGCAATTTGTCTACATGTGCAACGACCCAGATTACCACTACCCATTAATGCATGGTTGAAACATGCAGACGATAATTGTTTAGCAGCTTTGGAAGTAGCACAACCTGCAAGCCCGCAGAATACCACATTTTTGGCGTAGGTAAGTATGTCGTGTATATAATATTGTGCGCGTATGATATCTATCGTCAGAATACTACTTGTGCAATAGTCCGGAGTGTATATCGTCAAAGTCGTGGGCTTGGTACTAATTACTAGTCCATGGACCATCATCTAAGTACTATATCGAGGATAACATTGAAAACAAGAAAAAGCATATCGTATCACAGCAGTTCGAGTGCAAACAAGATCATTGGCGAGATAAGGTAGAACAGCACATCCTTGAGGAATTGAGATTGGAGTCAGCCCCTCAACACTTTTGCCACATTTTAACATAATCACTACCCCACGTTTAGCGCCCACTCCATGACAACACAAAAAGAACTCACATTCTAAAAGCCCTATCATCTGGATTACTGGGCCACGTAGCAGACCACGTATCCTGCGCCAACGCAAAGTCGCGCATCGCGGCTAAAATTGCGCCCAATAAAAGTCAGCACAAGAAAGGAAGAGGGTGGAGAGGGTAAGAACGTACTGAGGGAAGCGTCGATCCATGGTTTCCCACCGACGTTGTCGGGGAACCATCCTGATGTGCCGCCTGCTGAGAGGTTGATGATCAGGTAGAACGCTACGTAAGTCAGGAGTTTTAGTAGGTGGAGGAGGGGATGACAGCAAGAAAGAAGGAAAGTACCCTGATTGAACGGAGCAGACTTCCCCTGCCCAGCGTAAGGATTATTGACTACGACTTTTCCGGTCCCGTTTTGTGCTGTTTCCGGGAACCTGTTTGAGGAGTTTCGTCAGAACATTGGAAGATGGAAGAGACTTGAAAACAACATACCCAGCACGTTCCCAGAACCCCCCTTTTTTACCCGTAGTCTGCACGTCAAGCATCGCGTGTAACCTTGAGTCCGTATAGAAGCGCATAAACTGGTCGTCCCACTCCATAGCGTATGTGTGGAATCCTTTATCAAACGATGCACGTTTTACAGAGTACCTACGTCCCATTTCATCAGTTAGCAATCAGATATGAGGAAGAAGAAAACAAGTGGAAGGAAAGTGGGAAATTAACAAACCATCCGTAAATACGATTAAACACCGTCGGCAGCGGTCCATAATTCAACGTCGACCGAACGAAGTTGGTTCCTTGGGCGGGATACGCAGGTCCGTTGCCGCGCGCTTCGAGAATGTCAATCTCGCCTGATAATGGCCAGGCGCCATAGGCATTGGTTTCAGGAAGCATCCACACGGCGGGCCAGAGCCAGTCACTTTAGGGAAAGTCGTAAGTAGGTTATGCAGAACAAGGATATACAAACGTACCCCCTCGGGAGCTTTGCCCGAAACTCAACCTTACCGTACGTGATGTTCACCTTCCCTTGTGTGTTGATACGGGCGCTCATCACGGGATTAATGACTGCTCCTAGTTGTGCATTCGACACGACCGTGCATGCAGAATTGTTGCCTTGGTCCGTACATCCCGACAGCGTATAATTCCCCCCATCCAGGACATTGCTCACCGTGTCGGTGGTCAACGTCGGATAGATGTACAATTGGTCATTGTTGAGATAAAGGTTATCAGAAGAGCTCGTCGTCATTTCAAACTCGCCGTTCCCGAAGCCGCCAAGGGAGACGTCTTGAGACCATGTGGACGAGTCAAGGGAGCCGCTGGTGAATTGTTCGTCTAGGACGATGCATAGCTGGGATGGGGATAGTAGATGCACGGATTTTACGCCCACGAAACAGATGTAGCCTGCCGCTCCGATACCGATGATGATAAAGAGGAGGGTGAGGAAGTAGGATGTGCACGCGCGGGGTTCACGTTTTGCCAGCCATGGTTTTTCTGATTTTTGTAGTGGAACGTGCAAGCGGGTGGAGGGCAGGGGTGGCTTGGCTTTCGATGCCTCAAGGGGCAGTGCAGGTGAGGATGGGTCAAAGTTTGATGGAGAGGTGAATTGGGTCGGGTATGCTGGCGGAGACCATAAGGAGGATGTGGGACGGGATGTGGGGGAGAGGAAGGGAGCGCGGAAGGAGTGGGTGGAGGAAATACGTGGGAGTGGACCGCCGATACCTGGGGAGTCCGTGATTTGGCCTGCTGGGCTGTTTTTGTAAAACGAGTTTGTAGAAGGGGAGTGGGAGAGGGTGGCGTTGCCGCCCATGAAGGGAGCGTAGGGTTTACGGAGGTCTTGCAGGGAGCCTGAACGTGGGCCAGGGCCAAAGGCCTCGTCGTTCAAGTCGCTGGTGGGTGGTGCGGCGGTGGAATCGAGGGAGGAGCGACGGCGAGATATGCCTGGAATGGAGAGGCCTGGGTCAGGATTGCCTGGATAAGCTTGGAAGGGGAAAGCAAAGGAAGAGGGAGGAGGACGGAGAGAGGGAGTGGATGTAGGAGACCAGAGTTCGTCTGGACTGGGTGCGTCTATCGGGGTGTAGCTAGATGACGCCATGGATGAACGGCGTCTATGGTGCCGCGGAGGAGGATTGTGATGTATAGGACGAGGAGAAACGCGGGCAGGCAAGTTGACAGCTGCGTTCGCTTCACTTTCAGCGTTTGCCTCCTTGTCGGAGTCTGACGCTGGCTCTTGGGTGGTCTCTGTGTTGGCAGAAGATCTATCTGAGGCGCTGCCTGCAAGGAAGAAGGGGCGGGGTGGGGCAAGGGAGGAGTACGCAGAGCTCTTATCGACATCGACATCGTCCTCTGATTTGCTTCTGGCGAGGGTTGTGCGACGTGGATAAGCCATGGGAGGCGACAAGTAGGCGATGTCAAGCCTGTTTGTCAATTTGTTGAATGACTGCTAAATAGCCCCACCTCCGGTCGCCGGTGCCTATTCCAGAAATAAAATACCCTTTCTGGGATACAGCAGCAACCAGGAACTCGTTCCGAGTGTCGATATGATCCTCCTTTTCTGCTCCATGGCGTTTCCTGGCATCCCCTTCAAGTCCAAGGGCTTGTTACAATCTCCACGTCTTTTTGTCTTCATACGTACACTGCCGGCGCGAAAGAACTAACGCTCTTCATTGACTTTATCTTGACGTCAATTCTTATCGCAAGCCGCTGAAAGACCCCAAACACCGAGTTAACCGTAACGTTAGATCGGGCAAAGATCTACGTGTTGTCCAGGGAGGAAGAAAAATGAGTCCAGCTAAAAAAGATCGTCGTTCGTCCCTTCTCCTCCCACCAGTGGAGGCCACTCCTTTCCTTCCCCAATGGACTACGACCGCAACGACGCACTCCTTCATTGGCTCTTCCGCCAAACACAGGGTGATGCTTGGTTCCGCCCAAACGAGGAAAATATATCGTCTGGTGTTGCCTTGAGAGTGGCATCCGATGGTCAGTCCATCTGCTTTGCTACTCGCGTATACGCTGCTGCAAGTGATAACACCTCCCCCTTCTTGATTTAGCTGCACACACAGGCGCACCAGAGTTTCGCGTCTTCCCCTACGAAAACGCAAACCTCGAACCATTCGAGACGGCTGTGTCTGCGCTCAATCCCGTTGTTGCCGTTAAAGTCAGATCAGCGGCGGTCCATGCTGCTTTGGGCGAGGTGTGAGTTTCTTTCTCTTGTCTTGGTTTAGAACATTTCATCTTCTTCGGATGGACCGCCTTGCGTCCCGATTGCGTCCGCCATCTTGAGTGGCGGATTGATCCTGCTACATGAGGACGGCCTCGAGGATCCTAGTCTGTGATGGTGGCGAAGCGCTGACGAAGGACGCTCAATCCTCATGTGCGAGTTCGGCCGCGATTCCTGGATTTCTGGCGCACCCCTTTACTTTGCGCGTCTTCTTTCATTAAACATTCCTCCTGCCCGTCGTTCTGCCTTTCCTTGTTATCTCCATCCTGCAGGTGGTCCTTGCGACCACCGTCGTCCCTGTGTCGGCCACAGCGATTGTGCCTTGCGTTTTCTCACTCCATGTTGCAACCTTGTTGTGGACGTCACTGTTGTCGTCAGATTTGCGTTTTGATGAGTTCCAACTCCTGAGGCTGCCGATCCTATTTTTATCTTCACACGTTCTATTTTACGACCACGTGACCTCTTGTCATTTACTGATCGAATCTTACAGCGCGGCAGATGAGAAGAGCATCTACGTCGATGCTGAGACCCGCATCCAAATCCTGGAGACGATGCTCATGCTTCCGCAGGCGGATAAAGAGCAGTGCGCGGCGTTCATCGTGTGTACTATTCTCCCTCATTGACTTCCACTAACCCTTGCTTGTTATGTAGAGAGACGAACGTGTACTGGTAATCTGGTCCGAGTCCCTCGACCACATCATCCCCATTTGCCATGACTTTGAAGAACGCCTCATCAAGCTCCTATGGCGCAGTCGCCCGCTCGCCGCGGCTCCCTCTTCGAGCTACAACACCACGAACGTGTCTTCCGCCGGGAGCGCGGTGGACGTGTCGGGGAGCAACGAGGCGTTTGCAAGAGGGTCAATTGCACGGTATTCCCGGCCCCCTAGTGTTCTTGCTGCTCGTGCTGGGGCAGGTGGAACTGTGCTGAAGGGGTTGTATGGCGAACAGGGAAGGGATGGGGATGAGGAGGAGGAGAAGGTAGCTGCAGAGAAGAGTGAGGGTGGAGATGTGGAGGCTCCAGAGAGGAGGAGGAGGACAACGAGGACGTGGTATGGGAGGAAGATAGTTATTGATGATGATGATGGGCTAGAGGATGCGGAAGGGTTCAGGGGGGAGGAAAGGCGGAAGATTAAGCTTTACTCGCCTTTATATAGTGGGTTGGCAGCTGGGGCCGCTGTTGGTGAGTTTGTCTCCTTTTTTTGGTGTGGTATAGGCAGGAATTGACTTCATGTTTGTAGTTTTCGTTGGGAATGGTGTCCGTAAGTCTTTATTTTATTGTTTAGTGACCGACAGCTAATTGGTGGTTTATTAGGAACTCTGCTGGTAGAATGGACTCTTGACGGAGATTTTATCCGCTTCGCACTGCTCGCTGCCGTTCCCCTCCTCTACTGTGTCTCCCTGGTATGTCTAAATCTTCTCAGAGTCCTCCCATACTCACCATCTATCACTACAGTTCTTCGCCCTCCAAATCATCCAGAACTTAACCATGGCGTACGTACCCACTCTCCCCTCTTCCCACTCACTACCAATCTCACCTTGTACTCAAAGCATCGGCCCGATCGCGCACTACCACGAGAACTCGAAATATTACTCTGCGATCAAGCCTCGACCCGATAAAGAGCTGGACAATAACCTTCCGCATATTACTATTCAGATGCCGGTATATAAGGAAAGTTTGGATGCTGTTTTGTGAGTCTCTATCTTTTTTAGGGGCGCTCAACTAATGAATAACGCAGGGCGCCGTCAATTAAGTCGTTGAAGAAGGCCATGCACACGTATGCGAGGCAGGGAGGAACGTCGACTATTTTTATCAATGACGATGGTCTTAGGGTGATTTTGCCCATTTTCTCGCTTGTTTGTATCTAAACCCCGTTCATTAGCTGCTCCCTGCGCATCAACGCGACGAACGTCTAGCATTCTACGCAAACCACAACATCGGATGGGTTGCTCGGCCAAAACACGATGCTACTCCAGGCGGTTTCAAGCGCGCTGGTCGGTTCAAGAAAGCGTCCAATATGAATTACGGTGCGTCTTTTCTTTGACATCCATTGTAAGCGTATGGGGCTGAAGATGCCCTCCCTTCAATTAGGCTTGGCACTTTCGTTGAAGGCTGAGAAACACCTGGAAACGCTACTTGCCAACTCTCCTAATCGGATATCCACCTCTTCAAACACGCACAATCGGAGCCTGAGTCAATCTGGAAACGAGCCTACGCAGTATGGGATCCAGTACCAAAACCGGGACGGGGATGAGAACGTTGCGTGGGGCAACGCAGGTTCCGGATCTGGAGCTACGGGTAATGACAATGGTAATGGTAATGGCACTGGGGTTAGTACCCCTCCCGCTGGTGTGCCGCTAGATCACGACCTGGAAGAGAGGGCTTTAGGAATGGCGATCGAGGAGACGTGGGAGGAGAGTGGGCGGCGATGGCGTCCGTGGGCTGCGAATGGGCGTGCGACGCGGATTGGCGAGATTTTGTTGCTTGTGGATTCGGATACGGTTGTTCCGGAGGATTGCTTGAGGGATGCGGCGAGGGAGATGAAAGCCTGTCCTACTGTTGCTATTATTCAGCATGAGTCTGGTGTGTGTTTCTCCATATTCTTATTGTGTTGGGTGTTGAAGGGTCCTACAGATGTCATGCAGGTTGCGCATCATTATTTCGAGAATGGTATCGCCTATTTTACGAAGAGGATCAATAGGTGTATCTCGATGGGTATGTTTTTGGTGTATCTGAACTTACAACAACTGCTTTGCTGATGTTATACTGATTGTAGCATGCGCGAATGGTGAAGTTGCTCCTTTCATGGGTCATAACGCGTACGCATCCTCCAGGTGCTTTGAACAGGACCTCATGGCTGACCTTCGAATTCTCAATAGATTTTTGCGATGGAAGGCGATTCAAGACGCTCTCTTTGTGGACCCTGTCGATGGCAAGGAAAAGATCTGGTCAGAGTCCAACGTTTCCGAGGACTTTGACATGGCTCTCCGTCTCATGCTAAAAGGCTATATCATCCGGTCCGTTTAGATTTCTGTCTTCTCATCCATACGCCTCTTACTCGTTTACCATTACAGATGGGCGACGTATTCCAAAGGAGCGTTCAAAGAAGGTGTATCCTTGAGCGTCGATGACGAATTTAATCGATGGCAGAAGTATGCCTATGGATGCAATGAGTGAGTCTGTCGTGTCGCTCGGAATTCTTTTCGCGTGCTGATGATAACTTGGCAGGATGCTCTTCAATCCTATCATCCAATGGTGGCGCAAGGGTCCCATTTCGCGCCAAATTCATCGGTTCTTGTGGAGCAAGGCCCCTATTCACTACAAGATTTCGATGTTAGCATGTAAGTTTTGTTCTATCAGAGTTATCTTTTTAATATTGATGAGGCGCCTCTCTAGACATGTTCTCGTACTGTGCGTTATCTATCTCTCTCCTATCCCTATCCTCGTATCGTTTTGACACTTTTGACAGATGGACTTGCTGGCTCGATAACAATCTCCATTATCAATTATGTTCTACTGGGCTTCCAGTTCCCCGTGGACGGCTTCTTCATGCACAGTTTCGAGATCTGGCTGGCAACTACGGCTGTCTTCTGGGGCTCTGGGACTATCGGATACACGCTTCTGGAATATAGGCTTGGTCACAAAAAGCTGGTGAGTTCTTCGGGGACCCCGCACACTCTTCAACCTCTACTACCCCACGTTTTACTAACATCGGCTCCACCGTAGCTTTACGCCCTCTTTGAGAATTTGATGTGGATTCCATTCTTGTACGTCATTTCTGTTTATCCTCGTGTTATACTTCAATACGTGCCGACGCCGACTATTCCATTTTGCAGCTTCTTTTTCTTTGCAGGTTTATCGATACCCATCTCGCAAGCTATCTTGGCCCACTTGTTTTCATACAATATCCAATGGTCGGCGACGATCAAAGAAGTTCAGCTGTCCAATTTTTTCATAGAAATTCCGAAGATCGCTAGGAGGTACGTTTTGAAAATTTCACGATGTAGATCAATTCAAGTTTAAGATGGCGTTGTTGATTTATAGATTTTGGTTCCCTTTCTTGCTATCCATCGCAATCATTGCTGGTATGATTATTTTGGCCACGCCCTTAGTGCCTTTAGACTGGCGGGTAGGAGCGTCTGGCTGGGCTGTGATATTCCCCCTCGCGTGAGCTTTCCTTTCCACCGCCTTTTCCCGCACATTTTGATTTTTTCTCAGTCTCTCTGCTGGCTGTCATATCTTGTTCCCAGTGAGTTCCTACTCGTCTTTATGAGGTTATATTCCTGACCATAGTTGAAAGATTGTGTTGAATCCGTGGCTCATGGTGTTCTCATACTGACACTGGACATGTCGGACTTTTCAACAACTTGCGCATTATCCCTCCCATCTTTTATTGATTCACCTCAGGACTGATGTACTTTTCCCCCGTTATCGTCCCTGGCTGAACTACTAGACACTCTGTATGTTCATTCATTCTACATACTTTACGCATTGACTTTACGTACTTTACCCATCCATTTGCACGATACCTACTTACAGCGGACACTATACAACTCCGGACTTTTTTGTTTAGTACAGTTAAACTTGCCAAAACTTTTAGAGTTGTGGTTCTCAGATGCAATGATTCCGAATCTTCGAAAGGCTCACTGATGATTTTGAAGGGGGACAACTGTTCTGGCTGTCGACAGGGTAGAAAAGACTGGGTAAGATATATTCAAAGGTATATACGTTACAAGTGGTATAGTGCATATGGTATCAAGCAATGATGATGACAGGGACAACTGGCTGAGCAACGCAAGAATTCTAGAATCAAAAGCGGATAGATAGCGAACGTCCAAGGAGTTGCGCAAAAGGGTGGAGCACACCCTTCCCGAATGCCTAAAGGAAGGTTCAGTACTGCATCACCGCAAAAGCACCTACCTTTCGCCTACCTTATCTCCCCCCTGGCAACTCACAACCACCGTTCATACTTAGTTTAAACGCATCTTCTTCGCCTTTCGTCTATTCTGATCCGCCCAAAACTTCTCTTGGTTCGCCTCCAAACGCTTCAGCACATGGTACTGATCATCGGACAGTTTGATCATCCAGTACCGATAATCCCGAGTGGGGAAGGCGGCGACGAGGAGAGACCGAAGGAACGGCTTGAGTGAGTGGAAGTAAGGGTCCATTTTGTTGAGAATAGCATTGTCAAAGTCATGAAAATGACCCATCTTACTGCGCGCCACATATCTCAAGCTTTGTTGAATCCTCTTGTAATCAAACCATTCGAAGACAGAGGGGCTGCTCCGCGATAAGTCGTAATCCTGCTGGACACGGAGATTGCGTGGGCCTTTGAAGACGGCCAGCACGTAGATCAAGGTGTAGAGGATGGACTCCAAGTCATGTTTCCCTTGGTAGCAATGCGGCATTGGCAATGAAAGGGGTCGTTCCCTGGGTTGGAGCAACATCAGTATCATCTTATGATCCATTGAAAAAGAACTTACCGCTATAGCTCGCTCATCACTTTTCTACTTCCACTTCGCCATCCTTCGACTTTTCCGAAATGGGGTCGATTTTATACACGTTGATACAGTCCAGGTGCAAGTGGTCAAAATACAGTGGCTGAGCAGAATAGAAGCCTTGAGAGGGAAACATGATCTTTGCGAGCCCTTCATATTCTTACGAGTACTCTCGAGGGAGCTCTATCAACAAATTGAAATTCATGTCTCGATAGACAATCTTGGGCGCTATCTGTGACTTATGACCACCATCGCGGCTCAAGAAGCGAGTGGCGGATTGAGCCACTAGTTGGGAATCGTCAGAACTAGTGAGAACTAGTGAAATCAAAGGACGATGCGGATGGATCATTTGAGGGAAAGGACACTTGGGTACTTTCGTGAGAGTAGACCTGGCCGAGCCAGTGAGAAGAACTCAAGCTTCGATCCATAGACCCATGCCAATCTTCAAGGGTGGAAAAGGCGGCGGCGGCGCGAGCTCGATATCGACATAGGTGTTCGTCATTCTTGGTGAGGTTCAACAAATTCGCGGAACCAAATACCTACATAACCAAGATTATAGTCGCCCGTCTTTTTTGAACACTTCCCTCTACCTCTCTGATTGCCAGTGATTTCCTTTCATCTGGCTTACTACACACATTCAGACCGTTCCACCTCTCAGCGCTAATAGGCTTGTGCCATGCTAGATCTAAATTTGGTTGAACGACATTCCTTTCACTGATATTGAATGGCCTTCTCTACACCGCCAAATGGTTTCAATCTCTTTTCTCTTCGTGACTTGTGGAGACCATGAATTAATATCTCCTCCGTGATCAGGATAAGACATGGCCAATCCTCCTATTTTTTATCGGGTGTATGATCCATCCTAGACTCAGTCCAAATCGAAATCTCCTCAGTCTTTTATGGCACTGCAATCGGAATTGACAACCTGCTTCGACCACCATCATCACTACCAAGTGCAAAAATGGAGACGGAAACTACAGCAAGCAAACACAACAATTCATGGTCCTGGTTCAAGGTCCTCTTTGTCGTATCACAATTTATCGTCAACCTCTTCTACATGGCTGCGGCTTTCCTGGTGGCTCCTTTCTACATCAATGCCCTCCCGTCAAGGCATTTGGTCACAGCCATCTGGATGTTGTACCAGCCATTATGCCATACAATCTGGATCTTCTTCAGTCCACGATGCATACCACTGTTGTGCCGGACCTTTGTGGCGCACACGATTTTACTCTGTTCTTGGGTTTGGACCATTGCTTTGGTCAAAGAACCATTAGGGCTCAATGGTAGGCAAGGTCATACAATTGAGATACCCCTTTTTCTAACAGACATCAGGCCCCGGCACTCTCATTGTGGGCGTTTCGGGATATGTTGGCATCATCGATCCTATGTTCCAAATCGTTCTCATAATGTCTGAGGTGAATCGGTGCTTGACGGAATGGTCAATCTTTCAGGTTGTGCACTCAAACCTGTCAGCTCGCTTCACTGGACAGGCATCTCTGCCAGGCTCCATGATGGAGAAGGACACTCTGCAGTTAGAAGATGGCTTGTTGGATGTAGAGGGTTCTAAAATTCCCTCACCGTATCTAGTGAGTGGCGCTTTCCCTACCGCTGTGTTAGGCAATTAGCTGATGGAGCCCTTGGTTTATGCTGCAGTACAAATATTCACCGTCATTTTCGAAGGCTTGATTAGGAATATGGACCTGCTTTCATTATCATTTGTACTTCTTACTAGTCTACTTATCCTTGTATCTAATTGCATTCTACTGATGTTGGCTTCCAGGCCTGGTAAATGTCGAACATGTAGGGTAGCCGTTCTCCATTGTTTCTTTTTGAATCATAACCTGATTGCCGGCATCTTTATGAGGCGAGATATATTTGGTGGCAGATGGGCATCTTCAGCTTTGCGGAGGTTGTGCGGAGGTGTAACTTGGCTTGTACGCATTAAAACGAAATCATTGATCAAGAAAAACTAACGGGCAAATGGTGTCTTTGCAGATACGGCCAGGATCTCGGAATCATGAGCAATCTTCAAAAGCAAGGGGGTGCCAGCCTGGGAATCCCGTACCGGGACCCGGTTAGTTAGTCCAGCCACAGGCTGTGAAAAAAAAAAAAGGACGCCTCGGGCAGATGGCCTTAAATCATCAAATTGAGTACCGATGGAGTACTGTGGGGAGCGGCAACTGTGCCAATAAAATTGTGCTGTTTGGTTCTGTTTGTTTCGCGCCAAATAGTCGAATTCAGTGGTCGACAACTGTTATTTCACTTCAATCGATACGTAGGGACCAATTTACAAGTCTATGTTGTTTGTGGTGATATATAATATATTATTATGATTGAATTTAGTAGCCAAGTTCTATATCTGTGTCACTATACATGTCAGATGCATTTTCCTCTGGAATGTAGCCTTCCTATTCACTCCTCACGTCGAGTTGAGCTTCAAGCTCCTGCTGGTTTTGAGCTTTAGACATTCATATTGTGTTCCGGTCTGTTCTCCAAGTTGTCGGAGTGAATGTTGCAAAGGTTTGTCATTGACTGGGAAGTTTGCAATGTCGATCTTGACTTCTGGCCCAGTTTCCAAGTGTCTTTGCCCATGATATAATATACTTGTGGTTAACAAGTCAATATACGCAGAGGTAATGATGATAACGCGTTGCTGACGCCGATAGTCGTGCTTTGGTCGCGCTTCAGTTACTTTCTTTATTGCAACACGTGATCATCGACGTGTCTTACCATGCCATTCCCCCATCATGGATTGCTACCTCATCTGTAGAGGTATTCTTTCAAATTTTTGCAGGCACAAACTCATGGAGCGTAGGATGGATTTGTTCAGGACAGAATTTTATAAAGGGGTTTGGAAGGCTCAAAGTAAGATATTAACTGACAGAATATTTGTATTTTTGTGCTAAATTGTATACAAGCACCTTTACTTATGCTCCACCTACATATATCCACACTTAAAGTGGCAATCTACTGATAGGATAACTTTAGCGTCCTATGAATAAGGAAAGGGAAGAAGAATATTTAGATAAATATCTAGATGCAAGAAATCTGCAGACACAGACAACTTGTTTTTGCATAGGACTTGCCTGGCTCACGCAATTCGGATTTTTGATAGTAAATTAGTAATAATAATTAAATCCGAGAAGACAGACAAGACCTGAGCGTCTGGAGGGCTTGTTTGGTAGAGTAACCAACCAGCTATACCAGCCAGAGTGTAAGCTCACAACAAGCAGGTTGGTTCAGCATGGAACTACCCAAATTGAGCAGCACTCTGGAGAAATTTTCGTTTGCAAATATAAGTACAAGTAGATAATATAAACAAGTTACAGAGTCAGGTTCCCATCGGACGCAGCAATCAGCGCCGATGGGATTTTATTTTGGATACGGAAAAGTTCAAATATTGCAGCCAATGAGTCGATGTGCGACTTGTTGTATGCTTTTGATGTACTCATTGGAAGAATTTCTTCCATGCGGCGCCAGTAGAGCAGAAAGGCGAGAGAGGTCCAGCCGCCTGTTGCGGCAACAATCTCAGGTGGGACGCCGGCGAGAAGGAGTTCAACAGCACCTCCTATACGGAAACTATGACCGAGGATATGCGCGAGCATAGCTGATGACCAAATATTGTTGCAGAACTTGAGAAATTCATGCTTGAGAAGAATCTTCGGTTGGGAAGAGGCAGTGGTGTATGCGAAAAGGGAGGTAGAGTGATTGGAAGATGAGTTGACTGCAAGATGGTTCTGCAGGGCGGCAACAGGGCATAGAGTATCGTTGCGTGCAGTCAAAATCACAGAGGCACCGAGTTCTTTCGTCGTTTTCGTCCAGGGAATGTGGAAACTTGCAGAAGATGAACCATCACGTAACTTGCGAAAAGTAATCCTGAAAGGAGATGAGAGAGATTAAAGGAAGGAGGGAATGGCATACATGACAGAGCGAAGAACATTATAATTCTCATTAAAGGCAGCAGCAGTAGTAACTGTCAACTCGCCCAGTCGACGACAGCCGAAGAAGGCATATAAGGCAAGAGCCCATACAGCTGCATGGAAAGGAGTAGAGATATTTAGGGCACGACGGAGAGCCAGTAAATGTTCGATGGAGACAGGAGCACGAAGGGGCCGTTTGTGTTTAGAACCTTCTTTATTCGCCGAAATACGGGCAAGTTGAACCCATTCATCATCACCAAACCAGGGCGCATGATTTATAGTATGCCATGCGCGGATGCCAGACAACCAGGAACGAATGGTGTTCCCGGATTGCCTGCCTTTGTGCTCTCCAATAAATGCACAAAGGAGGGGGTAAGAGGCAGGCATTCGCGCTTCTTCATTGATGCCCCACGTGTCACAGAACTGTGTAAACCGTAGAGTGCCAGCGGCGTATGTACTTTTTGTGTTTGGCGCATAAGCGCCACAAATTGACATCATTGCACTGTCAACCAAATTTGAAGGGAGAGAAGCAATTAATTGTTGTCTGTGACGAGCGGCGTATGGTGTATCCCAAGTGAATAGACGGTCAGTTGCTGGGACATGAGGGCGTAAAGTGTTGTGAGTAATCTGATGTCCTGCCCGTGGTTTTCTTGCTTTGATAGTACGAGCGGGGAAAGTCACTCCGAGAGTGCGAGAGGATGGGATGCAGATTTCAGGAGGAGATTGTTGCATGGGAACGAGCGTGTCAGATGGGAAAGATGTTGGAGTCAATGAGGGAAGAGAAGTTGTTGAGAATCGATTCTTGAAAGGATGGAGAAAGTTTTGACAGTGTGCAGGGCGCGGAGGAACAGAGGATGTACCACCTACAGTCGTCTCGACAACACGTGTTGCCGGTTTGAAAGGATAATCTAACCTAGAGACAGATAAGATATCAGAGTAACGATAGAGGCAGATAATCTAACCTAGGCATGAATAAAGCATGAGGATAGCTCATCAGGGAGCTTAAAGGATGGGAACATCTGCTTCCCAGCAGGTCCTGGTTCTCCGCGTGAGATAGGATCAGCTGGGTTGGCATGAGACTCAATGTAGATTGTTTTTAAAATGATAGATACAGCCATGAGAGCGAGGTGTGTGCGACGGACTGCGAGGTTCAAATGAATATTGCCGCTGCGGCCTTTATCAAGGGCGCCGATGGTACCTTGATTGTCGGAGTGTACAAGGAGATGTGCGTCACGGATACCTCTTGCTTCAAGAAACTGTACAAGAAGCTCAATAGCTACCGTTTCGAGCCAGCAGATATCCCGGCCCTCAATCTTCCAGGAAGGCGAGAGCTGGAAAGCAGCCCACTCCTCACCAATGATGATCCCGATGCCCCATGATGTGGAAGCATCGACATACAGTCCGAGATCTGATAAAGGCCCAAGAGGGCGAAGAGATTGAGAGATCCCGCGCAAAGTAAGCTTGACGAGCCACCATTTGAGATCAGTGATCAATGAATGTGGAGGGTACTTTGTAAGAAACTCATCACTATGGAAGGCAGACGCGAAGTTAGATAGAGAAGGTAGGTGAGAACGGCCATCGAGGTAGATGAAAGCAATATGACAAAGGGACCCATGAATCTTCTCTACGTCGCGTAAATGACAAGGTCGTCCTTCGAAGTCCATGAGAAATTGAAGGATGCGCTGATGGAACTTATTTCTTTTCCCTTCAGGTAAGCTGACCAGTTTCTTGGGAATGTCCCAGAGAAATCCAATGAAGGTCGTCACAAATGAGAAACGTTCATCACCCTTCTCATCGTGCCATGGAATACCCAGAGAAGAGATGTGGCGGAGCATCTCAGACCGGTCATAATCATAACGGAAGTTGCCGTCGATGAACAAACCAGATTCCAAAGGGAATCGAAAGATCTTCAAGTCGTCTTCATATTTTGGAACTGGAAAGACCCCTTCAGCTCTCCAAATATCGACGACAGCATTCGCAATCATACCAGCATTGCTGCTGGCGCAGGCAGCCCCGAATGGGTGATCATGATTAATAAAGAAATCGTCCAATGTTCCTTGGATGACGAGCCAGGGTTTATGAGAAGGAAGAACTGGGCATGTACAATGAAATTTCTTGATATCAAGGGTACATGCCTGCGTTCCAGGAGGCGCATGAGAGATCTGCATGAACAGGAGTGTAAGCAAGAGATGCAGGAAAAGATTATATACAGAGAAAGAGGAGCATGACATGTAACATTAAAAAGAAAGGCAATATACACCACTCATGATAATCAAAGAATCATCATGCACAATGCATGGAAGATGAATCATCATGCTCGGCACATGGAACAGGAGTCATCATGCTTGGCGCATGGAAGATAAATCATCGTGCGCAATGCACAGGAGATGATCATCATGCTCGATGCATGGGAGATGAATCATCGTGCTAATAGCACGGAACAGGAAGATGATAAGGACGATGATAGAGACAATGTCCTGGGTAACTTAAAATACCGCAACGCACGGGAGATGATCATCATGCTCGATGCATGGGAGATGAATCATCGTGCTAATAGCACGGAACAGGAAGATGATAAGGACGATGATAGAGACAATGTCCTGGGTAACTTAAAATACCCAAAGAGCCACTGGGCACAAGACCAGGGCTAGCCGGCGAAAATGTCTCTACGCACAAAATGCAAAGGAGACATGTAATAAAGAAAGAAAGAAAGAAGGGGTGGGAAATAGACAGAATAGGTGGTGACTCACAATGTCAGCGACTTTTGATGCGGTGTCAAACTGCGTAGGGAATTCATCCTTGCGGATGTGCGAATTGACGGATGCGTGGACTTTTGTCGTTTTGGAGAGGTGTTGGCACACCTGCAGCTTGTCGGGCACTCCAGGATTTTGAGGTTGCATGGAGACGATGAGGGAGGATGATTGGAAGGGGCCACGTAAGATTTGTTCAGTGACCTCCCAAGAGAAAGGACCTGACAATCTGCCTGCGGCAAGTTCGTTGTGTGGCCAGTCGGAGACGGTGTCGGGATAAGACAAGATCGAGGGGTTGTTAGGCATGATAATAGTCTGGGAGAGCAGAGGCATATGACTGATAGGGAAGCCGAGGCGCAGATTAGAAGGAAGAAGGGAATAGTTATCAAAAAGGTGGTGCTTGCGCAATAACAACTCAAAAGCGTCAGCATTGTAAGGGTGTAGAATGTGATTGAATAAAAGAGTCTCTGCAGGAGAAGTGTTGAATAAAGGAGGTCGAGTAATGATTGAAGAGGAGAAATCTGAGTAGGAAAGGGGAAGAGACGACGATGCTTGCACAAATGCGTCAATTTGCAGGTCGCGAACGGCAAATCCATGCGAAGGCGTTGTGGTTTTTGCTCCCACAGAAGGAGCAGACGTGGACATGTTCGTCTTTGTGGGAACAGGGGTGTCCACGGTCGCCTCTGAGGTTCCAGCTAATGCATATGATACGGTTGTCGGGGCTGAGGAGATTGCGGTCGGTATACTTCGCCCATACCAACTTGCCGTCACTTTTGAACTTGATGGGTGTGGTGCTGTCTGCGTGTTGGGTCGCGTCGTGACCTCGCTCGGCACAGATGAGGCAGTCGGGCGTCGAGGAGGAAGATCGACTGCTGCCTGATTGAAAGGGCTGGGAGGGACATGACTGGGAGGAGCGAGGGGTGAGTTTCGGGATGAGCTTGTTGGCAATACTGCTGAAAGAGGATTTTGTGGGCACTGATGACGAGATCATGCCATGGATGTCAACCATCATTTCTTGCTGCTTCTCGGATAATTTGTAAGCCTGATAATAGCGGGCTGCATCAAATTCTCCATATTTGGCCCAGTGTTCCTGACGGAATTTTAATTCATCAGCTTTCCATGCATCATAAAGCTCGTCCTTGGTGTCCTGAGAAGTATAGAAACAAAAGTGATCATTGTACCAAGCACTGTGTGCTTCACATGTGCCCTCTTCATCCCGCTCCTTTTGAAAAAGGTACATGTTACCTGCCGCTTCGGTCCACTGGCTACAAGACAAAGATAGTTCCTTGCCGAAACGCGTTGACAGTTTTTCAATATCCAAAATGACGTTACCTTTTGTCTCGCCAGGATTCGGATTAGTCTTCGTCGTAGCTAGAGTAGACGCCTCAACATTTAAGATATTCAGGTTTTTGTTGAGGAAAAAAGGAAGTGGAATGGCAATGCAGAGTTCGGTGTCGAAGAGGTTTTGTGGGAATGTAGCTTGCCATGGGACTCCCACAACCCAGGGAACCATCTTCTTCCCGTTCATGCAATGTCGCTTTGCAATCCTAGCATCTTCTGCTGAGAGTTTCTGTTCGTCAGCAGGTTTCTGTTTCAGCTTTGATTTGATATCTTCATCCGCAATCCATTTAGCTAGTTTGGAGTAGATCAGACCAGGAAAGGAAGCCGCGAAAGAAGGGACACGGAAGCGGTTAAGGTCTATTTCGTCGAGAGAGATAAGAGAAGCCTGTTCAGAACCGGGTTCCTTGTGAACAGTAGGATTAGACGCGTGATTGAAAGATTTCTGAGATCTTTCAGCATTCTCTTCTTCAATTTCTTTATTCATCTGGAGTATGGAGATCAACGGCAAGTTTTTTAGCATTTGAATGATAGCTGGTGATGTGTGAGTGCGAGGGAGACGAGGAGCAGCGGCGAAAGAGTCAGAAGCAGGTGTAGCCGTGGTTTGAGAGCTTTCAGTGGAGCTTTCAGCACTGGAAGCCGTTGTCAGAGGAATGTCGGTCATTGTAATGGTCGGGAAAAGATTGCCAAGGTTCAAAAAATTCGCTGATGAATGAGAGGATCTTTTTACACGTCAGAACGATAAACTGAACGACAAGGAGAATCCAGTCTCCTTGTCTGACATTCAGAGACTTCTAAGTTGTTTGTACTTATGGGTACAAATGCGAGGTTTTGTTCTGACGCTCTAACGTTATCTTATCCGATAATGAGCTTATCACTCGTTCCTCGTGCTCGCTCATCGCGGATTGTGTTGAAGTAAATACGAGCAGTTGAGACGATCGACCATTTTTTGATCAGGTCTTTGGTGATGGGAAAATTCGGCGGAGTTGAAAATTTGGCAGTGGGTTGCCGCTCCCCAAGCCCAGTGAAAATTGACCCTGTGCAGATCGGGTTTCTCCGGATCAAATCGATATATTTGCCAATTTCCGGCCATCTCCCCTGTTCAGATCGGGCTCCACCGATCCATTTGGCCATTTTTTAGGGTCGATTTTCACTGGGGGCCCCAAGTACTGCATCCTGGCAGATGCATACTCCATCCCCTGGTGTTCGGGGTCCTACTTAGGTGTTCGAGGGTTGTCACGCATGTAGATACACATGTTGCATTGTGTTTGTAGATTCCTCAGTTCATACCACCACATCGTTTCGTGTCTACGCGTTCTCTGTGCTTCCTGCGAGTCACTCGGCACCTCTCCATCTGGTGATGAGAGTGGTCTTCGTCTCACCAATGTGGTTTAGGGCTCACCAATTCTGAGTGCCTTTTTTTGCTATGACTTCTGGACAACATCCAATCTGCTCGGGACGCATCCACCCTCTTCCACATAGCAATTGACTCAGTTCTCTTGGGTATCACCACCTACACACTTCCACCAACCTCTCTGTTCATTTCCGACATGTCTTTCACCTGTGTTTACCGTGTTACAGCGACTTTTCGAGCCACCCTGTTGTTTTGAGAGTGTGGGAATCTTTTTCTTTGTAGGCGCTATACTGCTGTTCGAGCTCCCTCCAGCTTCGAGTTCAAGACTTCAACCTGTCCACTGTCCGCTTCCAGTCTCTGAAGGCTCCCTGCGCAGATCCACTGGCGCATCCCCTCGCAATCTCCCCATCCCCCATAAACATCACACATCCACCCGCTTTCTCGATGCACCCGTTCTTTTGACAGCCCACGTCAACCATCTACCCATCCCTTTTCAGATCTTTTTTTAGTGTCCGTGCACGATGCACATGCGTTTTTGCGACTTTGCGTTTTTCTCCCAATGGGGGAAGGTTTGGTCATGGGTTAGGCTTAGTGTATTGAGGTTGTTGTTGAAGTGACGCGGACGTCGCTTTGTTTGGGGGGGGCACATGGAGTACTGCATCCTGGCAGATGCATACTCCATCCCCTGGTGTTCGGGGTCCTACTTAGGTGTTCGAGGGTTGTCACGCATGTTGCATCGTGTTTGTAGATTCCTCAGTTCATACCACCACATCGTTTCGTGTCTACGCGTTCTCTGTGCTTCCTGTGAGTCACTCGGCACCTCTCCACCGACTGTACCATGTAGCATAATGAAATGAACACAGAATGTACTGGGAGGACT
The DNA here is from genome assembly GCF_000143565.1 of Laccaria bicolor S238N-H82. Taxonomy (NCBI): domain Eukaryota; kingdom Fungi; phylum Basidiomycota; class Agaricomycetes; order Agaricales; family Hydnangiaceae; genus Laccaria; species Laccaria bicolor. Next base: position 96,178 of record NW_001889939.1, on the reverse strand, counting down.
ACAGCTTCAATAGAGGCCATAAAGGACTAGAAAAACAAATGATATACACTAACTGGGAAAAAAGAATGTCTGGTCATTTTTTGGACAAAGTTGGTGCTGTAACACAAGAACCAAACATTTTCAGAACAAGCTCTGGTATATGAGACATAGCTAAGGAGGTGTAGATTGTACATACCAAGTCTGGGGATGAATGGATGAAAACTCAGGATAAGGCAGAGCATTCACTGTGACAACTTCCAAAAATGGGATTTGACAAAATAGGAAATTCTGAATGACTGCAACCTACTGAAAGCAATTCACAACTTGAGGAAGAGATATTTTGAACACTGGATTTCCCTGCTATTGTTATGAGCTTCATAAAGTCTTTGGGCTAGAAAATTTATATCCTCCCCTAAAAGGTAAATTTGAACTTGTTCTCCACTTTATGTATTTTTCACTCAATATATTTGTTGGAATGAGGAAAAATGACTCCCTATTAATGTTTGTAGTGTGTATAATACAAAAGGTAGGTAGAAATGTTAAAATGACCATTGCATGATGTCTGTAGAAGTTAATTTCCAGAGTTTTTCTGAAAGTAAACAAGTATCTACAACATCGGTCCTTCTTTTCTGCAAGAAGAAAAAATGCTACCACCCTTTTGAGTTAATCCATGGAGACTCAGGATGTCCTTTAAACAACACCTGAAGTATAATATGATAGCAAATAAATTTACACTGGGTATAACTTGAATAGTCCCCAAGAAAAGTACATTTTGCATAGAGCAATCATCCTGGACCAATCCTTGACATTTTTCTTGGTGAATTGGGGCTGAAAATATTTCACAAGGCACTTCTCATACCTAGGAACACTATCCCAAGGAAATAAACAGAGGTCCTATTCATACAAGGATCTGAGACCCCCAGACCTTTCTAGGCCTGATTTGGAAATCTCTCTGTCATGCTTCAGCAAGCTTTGTGGGCCATTTGAGAAGCATCTGTGCCCAAAACTCAAGAGATAGGTAGAAGCACTTGGCATGGACATTTCACAACACCCATATTAACTGTAACCCCTTGGAAGCAGGGTTTCTTGGAACCATATTGACTATATGTCTCTTAATTTTCACAGTTTCTTGAAGTTTTATTAGCCATTAAATGCTTTATTCCTGGCAATGTGGTCAAATCAGATCATGGAACAGTAATAGTTATGTATATGTACAATACTATGACAATAGATACCTTCTCCTATCAATCCTGGGCAATATTTGCAACTGCAAATGTCCAAGGAGGGGAATCAATTCAAATTCACTTTTTTGGGGAGACTATAGAATTTTATATCTCAGAGACTTTATGGGGCTTATGACAATAGCAGGGAGATTGAGTGTTTAAAATATTTCTTCTTCAAATTGTGAATTGCTTCGAGTAGGTTGCAGTCATTCAGAATTTCCCATTTTGTCAAATCCCATTTTTGGAAGTTGTCACAGTGAATGCTCTGCCTTATCCTGAGTTTTCATTCATTCATCCCCAGACTTGGTATGTACAATCTACACCTCCTTAGCTATGTCTCATATACCATAGCTTAGTTCTGAAAATGTTTGGTTCTTGTGTTACAGCACCAACTTAGTCCAAAAAATGACCAGACATTCTTTTTTCCCAGTTAGTGTAAGGTATTCATTCATTTCCTGCCATATATCAATATCAAATTACATTGAAATCAACACTGCATCCTCATTACCAACTCATTACAGTACTAGACTACTTCACAGTAGACCGATGACATGAAAAATATTCAAGAATCTACTGTACGTTGTGTACATTCTATGTATAACAGCAAAAATTGACACTACCATCGAGAGGGAGCCGCCTGCCCTTGATGCAGAGGGCTTTGCAATCTGCCCAGATTGTGGTAGCCGTGTAAATTGTGGGACGATCGGCCTACCTAATCTCGTGTCCTTCGAAAAGGAGAAGACTGTGATGCACTGGACAGTTGCCTTTGCGGAATAGTCCTCAACGGCTTGGAGGATGAGGTCCTCAAATGCAAACAAGCTGGTTGCGAGACCCAGTGGGTAAGTGCATTGCATATGAGAACTGACTGATTTTCAACTCACGTTTCCATCTAAAATGTGTTGAAATGGTGCAAGCGCCCCGGAATTGGGTCTGCGTGGCTTGTGCAGCTTCTGGGAGAGGGCGCAGGTAGTTCAACCTCAGTCGCCTTTAAAAAAAAATCGACCCCGGGTCTTTTTTTTCAATGCCAGCACCCCCTTGTTCAAAAGATGGAAAGTGGGGCAGCAACGCGAGCTTGATATCGACAAGTATCGACATAGGTGCCGGTGAACATTCAAGTTCGCGGGGCCAAACATCCAGCAAATGCCTCCGGCAGCTTCCGCGCAGTTCATCGACATTACTACCCAATTACTAATAGGCTTGTCCCGTGCTAGGCATCATTCCTTTCGCTAGTATCGAATGGTTTTGTCTATGACATTTAATCGTTTCAATTTCTTCTTATTCGCGACTTATGGAGAGAATTGATATCTCTAAGATGCCCATGACAGTGTACCCTTCGGTTCGGACCCCACACGTGAACCTAGACTAATAAAAAGCGTTGGCAGGAGCGATTCCAATTTTCAAACGTTCACGTTCGATCTTCACAATTCAACGTTCAACCTAGCCCAGTCCTAGCTGGGGGGATGTGGAGGCCTTTAAGGTGTTTCTCACAGCATGCTCACTCGTCTCACAGCTTAACAGCATATCCATGCGTTGAATGGGTCTTACAAGGTGGCGTTTTTGCCCTGGGTTACGCTGTATGGCGTTGAAGTACCTCAGCCTGTCGGGAAATTTGCCACGACTGTCAGCGCTGGTACGGTGCTTGGAGCTTCGCCCGTAGGCGTCGCAAATGATGGCGCGACGGTCTACGTTGTAACTGAAGTTCAAAGTTTCACCCAAACTACCCAAACCGTTCTAAGCACGCCCACTACCATCACCTGTGAGTCCTTTTGTGTCATCGTCTTTCCCTTCGATTCTCAAGCCAAGGCGGACTCCACGAAAGTAGAACAGGACATTGCAGTCACGTTCTCTGGAGTAGTGGGTGTTGGACGCGCCTCGTGTTTACTCGATGGAGAGGGCGGTGGGCAGTGTGGTGCAGAGATTATTGCGGATTTGCTGGCGTCAACAACCCTATGACGGTGCTTAGCACGAGGTACACGGGCAAGGCACAACCGTTCTTCACCCTCAACAACGTCCAAACACAGGGTCTGTCGTCCTTGGGTGACTGGAGTTTCTCCGTCCCATCCCCAACGAGCCAGACAACGCCTCGAGCCACAAATTCATCTGGTTTCTATTTCAGGCCTCAGGCAATGTGATTTTTATTTGGACGTTCTACGTGTTGTACGCCTTGTTTTGATGGATAGGGTCATGCCACTCGAACTGCCTCATGGCAGGGATTGAACCCACCATTAGGCGGAGATTTTCAGATGCCTTCCTCTCTCAAAATCGTTCATTTTCAATGAACCCCTGACCTGCTTTCAGAAGATGCCTTCCTCGACGTTACTGACCTCCGGACCTTCTAAAGTCCAGGCACCTTCGATCTCTTGATCATGGACGCCAGTTGCCCTTCGTCGCAGTTGCGTTACTATACGACGTCAAAATCTTCTCCACTTCCTGGGCTGATCTTTCGACTCTTACCTAGGGTCCATAGTCAGAGTCGGACAGTTTTATAGTTGAGTGCGTGGACGACTTGGAGTAGCGTGGAGTGGCTGATATCTACCTCAGAAGATTCAGCCCTTACGTTATTCCTTAATCACAATCGACCACGCCTTTAACACGATAATATGTGAGCTCCGCCTGCTTGTCATCATTTATTGGGAGCGTTCTCAACGTCCAAAGAGTTCATCAGCCTGACTGTTATCTAATCCAAGAGGGTGCATTCCGAGACAAATGTCTTGTAACCGTGACATTATTGAATGCTCCCTCCAAAATGGCCAGAAGATTGCAAAATCTCCTTCCAGCTCAACGACGAGTGCGCCCATCCTCGGGTATTCAAACTCGTAACCGGAACGGTCACACACCCACGGCGATGTTGCTTCCATCCGAGCGGTCAAGATTGTCCGCCACTTCTGCAGGGGCCATTTCTTAGATGCGATGGATGAAGGTGACGAGGAACTGCACCAGCTCGCAGATACGCTATTCAACAAGTTCGGCGTCATCAAGCCTTGGCTAGTCAGTGAAGGGTACCGTCGCGGCACAGGATCATGGGGATACGAGCTTCACAGTGGTGTCAACAGGTGTTTGCACCCACGACCGGTTAATGCTTCGCTTTCCAGTTCCCTGGTCAATTCCTCCAGCAAGACCTGTACGCTTGGGATACATTGGCTTACAACATTGTCAACAGCGCTTCTCGTGCATACTCTGAGGCCCTATCGGCCGTGACTCTGGCCGACGCAACGGATACTCACCAAGAGATCACTACCATCACATGGTATATGGTGGCATCATCGATCCTATGTTCCAAATTGTTCTCATAATGTCTGAGGTGAATCGGTGCTTGACGGAATAGTCAATCCTTCAGGTTGTGCACTCAAACCTGCCAGCTCGCTTCACTTCTCTGCCAGGCTCCGCGATGGAGAAGGGCACTCTGGAGTTAGAAGGTGGCTTGTTGGATGTTTAGGTCACCTGTCCATCTTAGTCGCGGGGTTCGAATTTGCGGAAATATCTACAACTTTGATACAACTTCCACGCTGTTCAATGTGTTCATCGACATTACTACCTCTCGCTCAGGCTTGTGCCATGCTAGACCTTCCCTGAACGTCAAGGACTGACATTCCTTTCGCTAATATTGAATGGCTTTGTCTATGCTTTCAAATGGCTTCGATTTCTTCGCTTCGTGACTCGTGGGGACCTTAAACAATATCTCTACGATGCCCGTGACAGTGTCCCTTTGAGAACATTGACGACGCGTGTGACGCCTAGCTATAACGCTGAGTCAGACCCCAATCTCTTTCAGTGATCGGGATAAGCCCGTGGCTGACATTTCTCCTGTTTTTTATTCCATCCTAGACCCAGTCGAAGTCGAAATATTCTCAGTCTTTTAAGGCGCTGCAATGGGATCGACGACCTCCGGGGATTGCTTCACCAGCCATTGTCATTATCAGATGGAAACCATAGCAAGCACACGCAAAAACCAGTGGCCCGGGTTCAAGGTGGTCTCTGCTGTACTGTTACGCGTTCTCATATCCATAATCTACCTGGCCACGACTTTCCTGTTGGCTCCTCTCTTCATCGAGCGCCTCCCGTCACCTTGGAAGACTTTAGTCGCGGTGGTATGGACTTTCTGCCTGCCGTTCTGCCTCGTAGGCTGGCTCCTCTTCATTCCATCAGACATGTCGCCATCGTCCCCGGTCGCCGTGGCACTATTGTTTTCCTTCTTCTCCTGGGTTTGGTCCGTCGCCCTGATAAGAGATACATTCGGGCTCAATGGTAAGCGAAATCACATAATCGAGACCTCCTTTTTTTGATGAGGCTCGTGCAGGCCCTGTCACGGTTGTCGTGGGCATCATAGTTGTCGTCATGTTCGACTATTGGTTCCGAGGAGTTTTGGAGATGAGTGGGGTGGATCGGTACTTGATTGAATGGCCAATACTCCAGGTTATGTGGAAGATCGTGGAGCCAGCTGTGGGGAACCTACCAGCTCGCTTCACTTTACGGGCATCTCCACCAAGCTCCGCGGCGGAAGAGGACGCTCCGGAGTTAGAACTAGGTTTGTTGGGTGTGGAGGTGTGTAAAATTCCCCCACCGTATTCAGTGAGTGGCGCTTTCCCTACCGCTATGTTGAGCAGTTAGCTGATGGATTATGCGCTGCAGTACGATTATTTACTCATACCTTGAAGGCTTCCGAGTAATAACCTCTCAGGAATATGGACCTGTTTTCATATCATTTGTACTTCTTACTAGTTTATTTTTGTATTTAATTGCATTCCACTGGTGTTGGCTTCCAGGCTTGGTGAATGTCGAACAGGGTCGTCGTTCTCCAATATTTTTTTAAATCACAACCTGGTTGCCGGCATTCCAGTGAGGCGAGATGAATTTGATGGTGGATGATATCCTTCATGAAAAAACCTAACGAGCAAATGGTGTCTTTGCGGACACAACTAGGATCTCGGAATTGTGGATTTGGACCTTCAGCTTGGTTTCTGTTGGTGATCTCGTGTCCCCTCTGAAGGATTGTTAACTCAGAAGGTCAGAGTCTTACATCCACACCCGCATCATGAGCATTTTGTCGTCGTAAAGACATTTACTTGGGTTGCATGCTGGTCAACAAGAGGGAGATTGAGGAGCACTTGCCATCGGTCAAACGACCTAAAGGATTCAAACACCCGAAAACCGGGCGTAAGATCTGATATCTGACGACCTGAGAGCCCGCGATGAAGTGCTCAGATGTCAGAGACGACGATAGCTCCACAAGTCGTCCTGAAAAGCAATCTCGAAAATCAATGCGACTGAGGGACAGTGCAAAAGCAACGCCTGCCTAAACCGGGAGCCTTGAGATTGTTTCTTCAAAGCTCAGCCAAACGGGCTAGAAAGCAAAACTACAATTATATTCCTGACAGTTACTGCTTCTGTCAAACGTCAGGATCTCGAGTAATCTACCAAGACACAACAAACGCTCACGAAAAGAACTACGCCGCCGTCTTTTCCTTCTTCTCCAGGACCTCCACCCACTTTCTCGGGAACCAACCCTCCCTACCTTCCCTCGTACGACCCTTCCACCACTCCCCATCCACGTCCAACCTAGGGTCAACCTCCGCTCCCGTTCTCGGGTCAAGTTTACCCATAATCGCCACAATCTCATTCTCCTTGAGCGCAAGCTCCGTCTGATTCGATGGCACAAAGGGGTATAGTGCGCGTGCGAATGTGAGTGATGATGGATCGAGCGGGGGTAGTGCTTGGCCCGGGAGCATGCCGCCATTTTGCGCTCGTGCGCGTTCGGAGAGGATTTTGACGAGTTTGTGCATGGCGTATGGGATCCCGAATATGGCGAGGAGGAAGATGATGAGGGGCTTTTTGCTTGGTTTTGTGTGTTGAGGGCCGGGAAGGGGGCCTTGAACTGGTCGTCCGTTGATGAATTCTCGGAAATCGTGGTGGTTGATGCCGTTGTTTAGAGACGGACTTGAACGACCGGTAAGGGTGTCCTTCATCCACCGAAGGAGGCCGAACAACCCCAAGACGCTTCCTAGTGCGTTGCGGAGCTGTCCAAATTGGTCGATAACCCCGACCATGGCGAAGAAGGACGAATGGGTCGCCATGAATGTGGATTCGAGCATCTGAGCGACTCCAGAGAAGGTTTGCACAATGGAATGGATGAGGGCAAAGGTGTGTTGGGTTGTGGATTCGAGGGTTTGGGTGAGGGAGGGTTGGCCGTCGGGGCCTAGGGGCAGACCGTTGGGTCCTATCATGCCGCCGCCCATACCCATTCCTCCCATTCCGTACCCTCCGTAGCCCATGCTACCCATGCCCCCGTATGACCCCATACCTCCGTATGACCCCATGCCCCCGTATGAGCCTATGCCGCCGTACCCACCGTAAGTCCCCATGCCGCCGTAGCTGCCGTAGGTGGAAGCACCCATCCCACCATATGATCCGAGGCCCCCGTAGCCTGCAGTGCCGTATGTCGTCCCGAGTCGTGAGTAGGGTGATGCGCCGTACGCAGAGTAGGGCGTTGTCATCTGTGATTGTGGGGATGTAAAAGATGCAGGTCGATCGGGGACGGCTGGCGATTGCGTTGATGTTGTTACAGGCTGGGCTGGGGTTGAGGTAGAAGCTGGCGAAGGCGATGGAGATGGCAGTGAGCCATTCAGTGAGCCATTCAGTGAGCCATTCAGTGAGCCATTCAGTGAGCCATTTCTTTCCCAAGGTTTTGGAGGCGAAGCCATGGTTGTGATAGTTAGTAAGGAGAGACAGGAAATAACACAACCGGTAATTGCCGAATAAACTCAAAACTTCCTCTTGCCACCAAAATGGCTCAACAGCGAATGGCAATCTGGGCTGCAGAGGCTGATCTTGACGAGGATGTTGATCTTTCGCTGGCTATCGGAAACTATGGTCAGAACGACCACTACGAGGACTGTATGTGGATCGCAACTTTCATACTTTTGTTGACGTTGATATCGTCTCCTTGCAGCACCTATCCCACAACCTCAAATCGATGAATCCACGCTCATAGCTATGCAGCAGCACATGGCACAGCAGGCCGCCTTTTCCCAGATTCCTGATGTCGTCAAAGGGGTGCGTTCACCCTCCATTTCTTCGTATTCGCATCTCATCGGTTCAACAAGTTTATCGTTCACTTCCACCAAGCTGTTCTGGAAAATAACCTCGCAGAGATTACCGTCGCATATGAGAGCGGATGGAACAAATATACTGAACAATTCTACTCGAGAACGGAATGGCCAGAGGCAGAGTTGATTGCTCCCCTCGTCAATGACGGTGCGTCTCGATTCTATGTTGAAGCATAGGAAAAACCACTTACAAATTTTAGATCCCATATTCCTTATCCTCTACCGCGAACTTTATTACCGCCACGTCTACTCACGCCTCCAACCTAACATCGACGATCGCTTCCATTCATACGAAAACAGCTGCGAGCTCTTCAACTACCTCTTAAGTCCGTATACGTCTTTGCCCACTTCGTCTCGGTCTCACCTGTCTTTTCAGACTCCGAGGGCCCAGTTCAACTTGAATTGCCTGAACAATGGCTTTGGGATATCATTGACGAATTTATTTACCAATATCAAGTCTTCTGCACCTGGCGCTCAAAAGTCAAGTCAAAAACAGACGACGAACTCCAGATGTTGGCAGAGGGTGGCCCAGTTAGTACCCTTTCTATAACCTCTGCTCATCATTTACCTAGGAACATAGGTCTGGAGCTCTTACAGCGTCCTCAACGTCCTATACTCACTCATGCAGAAATCCAAAATTAACGAGTATATCGTTGCACAAAGAGAGGGTAAATCCCCAGAAGAAATTGCGTCAGTCCCTCTCCCTCTTTCCATTCAAACTTTTCTGATTTCGTTGATAGCGAGATCGTTGGCGAGTACGGCCAACGACCGTTATACCGGATGTTGGGTTATTTCAGCATCATTGGCCTTCTCCGCGTGCACGTCCTCCTTGGAGACTATACCCTTGCACTGAAGGTCATGGAGAATGTTGAACTCAACCAAAAGGTGCTCCTCATAATCGTTATCCTTGTATGATTTTTCTGACTGATTGATATGATAGTCACCTTTCACCCGTGTGACAGCTTGCCATGTCGCCACATACTACTACGTTGGATTCTGCTACATCATGCTCCGCCGTTACCCCGATGCCATTCGCACATACGTGACGATCTTGAACTTCATCATGCGCATGCGACAATACCATACCAGGAGTTACCAGTACGATCAGGTATGCCTTCTTGATTTCAATTTGGATTTGGAGAGATGTTCATATCTTGAATAGATCAGCAAGACTGCTGATAGGATGTATGCGTTGTTCGCTGTATGCCATGCCCTTTCGCCCAGCAGGTTAGATGACAACATTGCCAATACAGCCAAGGAACGGTATGGGGAACAATATGCGAAAATGATACGCGGAGGGTAGGCACTTTTGTCTTCTTCAATTCTCTTATTCACTAAAGCTGAACGACCTGCCATTTAGCGAGGAAGCTCTCCCCGCATATGAAGAACTCTTCCTCTACGCATGCCCAAAGTTCATCACTGCAAACCCACCGCCGTACGACAACCCCATCGCAATGAACGCCTTCCTATCCCTGACCTCCCCGCTCGAATCCCCAACGTCCGCCCAGCCCTCCTCGACAGACGCAACCCACCGCCACCTAAGCCTCTTCCTCGCAGACGTCGCGGCGCAGTCGCCCGTACCTACGCTGAGGAGCTTCTTGAAGCTGTACACGAGCCTGGGGGCAAAGAAGCTCGCAAATTTCTTGGATGCGGACGAGGAGGAGATGGTGCAGGAGATGATGGTTGTTAAGCAGGCTAGTAGGAGTGTGAGCCGCGCTGGGACGGAGGGGACGGGGTTGTTGGATGGGCAGACGATTACGACGAGTGATTTGAATTTTGTTATTGATGAGGTAAGCTTTCTCCCTTCCCTTCCCCTCTTACGGCCTTTCTAATGGTATTTGATGATAGAATATGGTGCATATCGTTGAATCGACGGTGGGCAGACGGTATGCGGGGTGGTTCATTAAGAATACGGAGAGGACGCAGAAGATCTTTGATGATCTCCGGAGCATGCCTCTGCCAACCCCGCCAAAGTCTGCTGTGGCTGCTGCGCAGACTGCTCAAGCGACGGGCGCGGATAAACAGAAAGGGACGAGGACGGGCGGTCAGAAGGTTGCTTGGGGTGGTGTCAAGGTTGCTTGATTGGACCGTTCATGTTTAAGACCTTTGTGCAATGCTACTTGCTATGAACATTGCTTCATTTCATTGTGTTGTGTTCTATGAGAACTGGGCAAAGGGACTGCATGTCTGGCGGGTTGCTGCCTCTTCGTCTCCGACAGTACGAGAGTCATACGATTGCATTAAGACATAAGATAATGAATAAAGCCATACAAGGTGTACAAGTAAGGATGGGATGAACTCAAAAAAAAGTTGCGAAGCTAGGGGACGACTCGCGAGTCCTGTTGAAAAAAACGAATGTGAGATGACTGAACGTTAGCCATCGTTATAGGACGGACTCGGGTCTTGATAAATAGGGATGGGAAAAGGGTCAATGGTCCGCCAGACGGATGAGGTGGAAAAAACGAAACAGTGAATATGCAGCAAAACGAAGGTTACGATAACATAGACGACGACAGTAAAATGATGGTGGGTACGAGGATGTGCGAGTGGTGTTGTCTATTAGCGAGGAAGGGAGGGTAAAGAGGGCATAGGAATAAAAAGACGAATATAGATAGATACCGACGAGGGGCAACGAAGGGGTACAGCAGTCGATTATTTCACTTGGAGGTCTTTTAACCCCCTTGTCGAATTTGTCCGATATTGCGTGAAGGACCTTTTGGTGTGAACCATGATACAATAGTAGACCTCCATTTTGCGCACTAGGTGAACAGTATAGGCAGGCCGGTGGAACATCTGCAGGATTGGTGTCAGGCTTAATTCATGCGGTGGAATACGATGCTATACTTCGTGATCTCCCCCTCGGACCCCACGTCGGCTCAATTATATTAGGGAACTCCAACCCCTCAGCAACATTTCCCCCATGACCGCTGTGGAGACCTCGCCACCTCACTATACATCAACGTATATCAAAATGGGTTCGCCAACGCCCTCAATCTCGGGAATGACGCATTTGAGGTCAAAGGCTTTTGCGAGGACGATCTTGAATATCTTTTGCACGTTTATTGATGCAGAGGTGGAACAGAATATTAATGATGCGTGCATAGCTCGCGCGAATCGTTTTGCCTGGGTGAAAAATGAGGTTGGGTAGGCGGAGGGTCAAAAAAGGTTTCGCACCTGCTTCGTTATTTCCTCTTGTTCATCTCGAGGAAATGTAGCAAATTGATCAAACTTCGTGCCGATTAGAAAAGGAATCGCAGTCTAGAAAAAAAAGGTGATCAACTTTTTGGGAAAATGACAGCTGTATGGAAGCAATTCTGAAACCAGCTCGTCGATGAAATCCAAACGTCAGGACTCGGTATCCGTTCAAGTCGATGCATTGCACAAAAATGGGGATGGAACAGATACGAACCTTGTTGAATCCTCGTGCCTGCCGATACCACTCCTTCACAGAATTTAGTGTTGATTTCCGTGATAAATCAAACATGAAAAGGATTGCCACAGCGTCATTGCAGACAAGTGGTAGCATGTTGACGAACTCGCGTTGACCGCCCAGATCCCAAATTGAAAACGTGATTGTCGTTCTTCGGACGGAAATGGTCTTTTCCATAAAATTGACGCCTGGTCAAGGAGTATGATCAAGGCGATGAAAAGGTAGACGGGGGGAGAAAAGAGTTACCCAGCGTCTGGATATAATCCTCATCGAAACTTCCTTCCACGTACTTCACCATCAGACTAGTCTTCCCTATCTGCGAATCTCCCACCATACCCACTTTGATGACGACACTGGAAAATAGATGAGGGAATATCAAGCGAGCCTGACGAATGGGTCTAACCTGTTCTTCTCGTCATTATTTTCAAGGAGTGGATGGGGATTTTGTCCTGAGGGTGGCGTTGAAGTCGACGAAGAAGCGGAGGTGGACATGATCTAACTGATCAGTAACGATGGCTATATCACAACGCGTTGATGCCAGTGCAGGGCTTTGGGGTATCGGAGGGCGGGGAATGATGGGTATATGGAAGTAAGGTGAAAGAACCAGCGAAGAAGTGGAAATTAGGAAATGAAGGACGCGTTCCGAGTTAGACTGGCTGTTGTCTGCAATTGTTGGGAGAGACACCCAGCAAAGAGGGGTTCCACACGTGCAAGAACTAACTTTTGCCGTCGTCGTCGTCGTCAACAGCGAACCAGGCAAGAACAGGAAACGGAAACAACGTGAATACCAAACGTTGACAACAAACAGTCACGTCGATAACTACACACAAACAACCATCTCGCGTTGGCGCCCAGGGCATTGGACAGCACTCTCTCACAGTACGAAAGGAAAAAACAATAATATGGAGTCAGTGGCTAATTGCGTCTGCAGCAACTCGTTTATTTAACAGCTCTGTCTTCCTAGGCCCCCAGCAGTCTCATTATCACAACAATGACTGTCTTCGCCGAAGAACCGCTCGACTCACCTGCAGGTTATCTTCCAGGCTATCCTGGTATGATTTTACAGTTCGGAAAATGGACAATCATTCGCAAACTAGGGTGGGGAGAACGATCTTCCGTTTGGCTCGTCCATAACACATCCCAACCACTTGAATTCCGTGCGATCAAGGTTTTGACCGTCACCGAGTCCAAAGGCGCAACAGCGTTGAACGAACTTCGGATCCAACGCTTGATGGAAGTCAGAACTGCTGAGGTCGACATAGTCAGGCTCCAAGATTCCTTCCAAGAAGGTGATCATCTATGCCTCGTCTTCGATCCGCATGGAATCACCGTTGAGCAACTGCGGAAATCCAATGTTGACGGTGGATACCTAGCCGTCCATTTGGCAAAGCAGATTGCTTCCTGGACGCTGGCGGCTTTGTTATCGTTTCAGGAGCCCAATTTGGTCCATGGAGGTCGGTGCTTGTATTAGGGCTCTGTGGATTTGAAGGACTGATGCGTGTGGTCTAGCCATTGCCGCTGACCACATTGTTATAGGAGAACTCGATCAAGAATACATCGCAGCGGCAGTTGAATACCTGACATCAAACGGCGTATCGTATCCGTTGGTCAAATCCCAGCCTATCGACCCCAAAGGTTGGTATACGACATGGAACGAGGCGGCTACAGACTTTGCTGGAAAATCCCTCTATCTCCTCAATATGGGGCACAGTAAGACTTGAATTTCTCTTTCTACCGAACGCAATACACATTATTGTCTCAGCTACTCAGAACTCCGATGTATCGAAAACGATGACATCATCAAAGAGTGTCCCGCTCGCTCCAGAGGTGCTTCGTGGGCAGTCTGTGGGCCCAGGCTCAGATGTCTGGCAACTTGGCTGGATGGTACGCTGCAAATCTTTCTTGATTCTTTGCGTCTGCAAGATTAGACTCACGTTTTGTTCACTCTCAGACCTTCTGCCTCATATCTGGAAAGCCACTTCTGGATCAGGAATCCTACACCAAATCACCGATCGAAAGCCTAAACCGATCCCTGGAAGCTCCGGGCCTGGAAAACCGTCTTTTGCATAATACAACTCTCGCCAAGGAGGACTTGGAGGCCACTGCATCACTTTTACGCTCGCTCTTGGCTGCTGATCCCTTGCTAAGGCCCAGTCCCAACGACCTGCTCGAGATCAAGTGGATGCAACAAGGTGATATATGCACGTGTGGGTGGTGCCAAGCCGACATGGACGTTGTCGAGAATTAGTAAACTCAGCGGTGCGAAAAACTGAAGGTATTAGGTTCACGAGGGCTGGTATTAAGTCGAGTATCTGTGCGACGCCCTGCTATCAGAATCGAAGAGACAGATTCGAGTCAAGCGTGCAAATTTGACATTGTGACCCAGAATCCAAGGTCGCATTCCCTTGCGGCTGAGCCGAAGATACTAGCCCTAGTCGAATATAGACTTCGATATATCCCTGTAAGCTGGCGCTTCCACTGAGTCTCCAGAGCAAGAACAGGAAACGGAAACAACGTGACTCGGAATACCAAACGTTGACAACAAACAGTCGCGTCGATAACTTCACACAAACAACCATTTCAACACAATCCTTTACGCGTTGGCGCCCAGGGCATAATTATAAGGAAAACTACCAAGTAGTTCGAGCTACCGCTGGATTGAGGTGCGACGAACGGGCCAACTTCAAGTTTCAGGAATCCCGTTCAGGCATACAGGATACCGCATCACCTTCGTTGTTGATCCTCGCTAACCAATCTTTCTGCCAAAACTCATGAGCTTCGGGATACACATCCGCCACGACCCTAGCGTATTCGCCGACACCTTCCTTATAGTTTTCTCCAAATAATTCCTTCTTTATGGAGCGTGACGGTAAATACATTGCAGAGGGCGCATGTAACAAGATCTTTGTCAGCGTTGTCGGGAGGAATGGTAACATTTTCCTGCGATAGATATAAGTTGCATGATGGATGATAGGCGAATAGTTTTAAATACCGTATGAGGGTGTCATTCATGTGAAGACACATTAATGATGGCGCCATCTCTATAAAAGAGCTTTCGGGTTCTTCAAGATAACCTTCAATTTGAAGTCGTCTAAGAGATGGAAAAACGGTGGGAGGGCCCGACCACACTAACTTGTTAGTTTCATAAGATCGACCCCAAGACATTTTTCTGAAAATTGAGAGATCTCGAAGGACGGGCAACTCGGGAAGCATGACTTCCAAAAGGCAGTACTCATGCATCGACCAATGTATAGTGAGGTTTTCCAGAGACTGGGCCGCCGCTTCGAGAATGCGACGAAGAGCGGCAAGGATTGTGTATTGGAAGCGATCAAGGGAAGAGAGAGAAACTTTAAGCCAGTCAAGATTCGCAAGACTCGTCACTTGTAGAGTTGAAGATGGCATGCTGGCCAATTCCTCCACCTCTTGCGCCAATTCCGCTTCCTCTTCAGCGGTTAGCTCGTAAAAACTGCCACTATCAGACTCGGATATGGCGGAGTCGCTTCCATTTGTTTCAGAGTCTGTTTCCTCAGCTTCCGTACAGGCCTCGGAAGTGCTCTCCTCCCATGTAAGATCTTCGGAGCCGCTCTGCGACTCCTCATCTGTGTCATCGGAGTCTTTTGCATACGTTTCCTCTGAGTAGACGTATGCCATCGGATCGGGACAGTGGACAAAAAGGTTCCTGATGTGTCTAAACTCGGGGGGAAGCGATGATATTGTAGATTCGAACGCGGTAATTTGGTTGCAACCCGTGAGCGCGATGCTTTGATATCGATATGGTTTGGAGTATATGTTTATTAACCGCGAGACTTGGGAAAGGGCGATGGCGGTGTTTCCGTCGTCTCTGCATGCCATGGAGAAGATGACTGCCCATACCTCTGGGGGACATTCCTTAGCCATATCACGGTCGGCGTGGTCGTGCAGAAGGGGAAGGAGTTACATAGATAGATAGATCGATAGATATATTCCGGAGCGGTGCCAACGAGGAACAACCGTGTTTGTAAAAGTAAGGGACAGACTGTGCGTGGGACCCATGAAAGCAGAGGCAGGTGGCTCCAAGGTGGCTCAATAATTCTCGAGTTCGACCGGTCACAGATCAGGGTAAGAGCAAGGTAAGAGGCTCGAAGACTCAGTGAGGTACGTTTCTCATCTAACTGGCATTTGGTGCTATTACATTGGACAGCACAGTGGCTAATTGGGTTTGCAGCGACAGGCAGCGACTCGTTTATTTAACAGCTCGTTTTTTCCAGCTTGTCTTCTTTTTGCTGGCCGCAAGGTCCGCCCTCGTCAAGTGCAGCCGACTGAACTTAACTCGAGATTATTTGTTTTAATAGCACCCATGAATCATGAATCGGGTCGTCCTGAGGTCTGTTTACCCATCCCAACCCATGTCTTTGTGAGGTTCAAATTGGACCCCTGTGGCTAGTTGATATCGAATCGCTTGGAATGACCCAGAGGAATGAGTACAGAAGGAAATCGGATTGACCCATAAATGATTGTTCAACTTTCAATGAACTCCAAATATCAACATGCATCGTTTCAGGTGAGTTTATTCCCCAGTGAAGAAGCAAGTTCTAACGACAGGTCTCATTGATGGACAGTACCAGCAACCCGATGTGATTCCGCGTAATGAATTCATCAGCCTGCGAGAACGTCGACACGCACAGAATGTTGTATCCCTCGTGACAGAGGTATTAACTCCAGACTAAAGTCACAAAGGAGTGAGTGATAAAGGGTTCTTGATCATCGTGCCTCTGCGCTTCTTACCCTTACATCAAAGTTGGCCAACTTCCACACCTGAGTGTCAAGGATCGACCGACAATCGTGAAAACTCGTCTCGATCTGGGGTGAGTTGCTTTTCAAGCAAAATTCATCTTCTAAAAACGAGGGAAATATCAGCAGCCCGATGTGATATGTCCACTGTCATGATTTGACAGAATCAGCACAGACACGATCGGATGGCACAATGTGACAAGACGATATGACTGCGTCGGATAGGTTCGGCGACGTGTAGAGCAATTAATCAATGCCCCTTGAAAGAGAAAACCCTTCAATCGATCTCAGGTGAGTTACAGCAGCTCAAAGGCAAACTCAACCGACATTGTTCCAAACATAAAGTGAGAGTCAAGTCCTCCATGACCCATTCATTGGCACAGATGACCTCGCGCCAACGACTCGATACATTTTCGCCATTCACGGATTCGACCTCGACAGACAGTCACGGTTGTTCCCACCTGTCAAATGTCGCAATCGGCAATTGCGGTTGTACGTCGACATTGTGGGGAATTCTGGGGTAATGTCTAAAGGAGTGTTTGTCCCCTGGAATATTCGAAAGAAGGCCTGTTCGTTGGGAAAGAAGGGTACCATCGTCTGGCGTGATTCGAGGCGCGCCACGCAGGTGCCGCAGATCATGATGGTGATTATCTGGTGTGAAATTGACAATCAAGTGAACGATGATTGGTTGGGTGCATCGGAGGGCGTACGATGACCGCAGCTCGAGATTTTTTTCTCTGGGTGAAACGTTCGGAGTAAAGCAGCATGAGAGGGTTCAGGTGAGGAAAGGCTCAAGAGCTGACGCAGCTGGCTATAAATCTGGCTTTGGTTGGGTGCTCACGAGGTCACAGATGTTCACGCGCTCGTACAATCAGAGGCGATTAGGCACAATTTGTAGGATCAGGTATGGTCGAGAACGAATTTTAAAATACAGAATATAAGCTTTGAGCGATATCGATCATACGGTTATCTAAATCGGTCGTTATCTAATCTTAATCTTAAAATCGCTCTCTCTGGATGGAAAATGCGCGGTTTTGCTAGAGTACAGAGAACATACACTATTGCAGAAGAATACAAATGTGGTCAAGAAAACATACGGGACGCGAGGTGCCCCACCCAACGAATCACAGCGGACAAATCGGTCATGCAGAGTCAGTTGATCTTCAGTAGCTCAACCTCAAATTTGAGCGGCGAATTTGGCGGTATCACCGGTGGGAAGCCGCGAGAACCATACGCCTATAGGCCAGTCAGTAAAGGACGCGACTCATATGAACAAGATCGCGTGTTAAACACGTACATAGTCGGGGGTAGCGGTGAGAATGGCCTTTTGACCCAGTGATAGTTGGGGAACGCCTGATCCCCACGATAATCAGCAAACGCATAGCGTTTAGAGAGGTGCGACTAACCCTCGTCCCAGCCCCTGATCACCTTACCGACACCAATTTCTGTCTCGAACGGGGATCCTCTGGTGCGGAGATGATCAGAAATGAGTGATTGGACATCAAGGACGCGACGCTCACCGATCCCGACTCGAGTCAAACACACTACCATCCAGAAGAGTACCGATGTAGTGAATTTGTACCTTATCTGCAAGAAAAGCGCTGGGATCTTAGTAGATGGTTCGTCGCGCGAACTGACGGTAATTACGCACCACCTTTCTTAGGGAACGTTTTACCGTCGCCGGGAGAGATAGATTCTACAGTGACACCCTGCGACAGAGAACGGTGAGTGATATGGTATACGGATTGACGACATGACTGACCATGATGTAAATTGGTATGAAGAACAGGATAGAAAATGGTCACTACTGTAGCAGAGACACTTATAGGGGCGGGGCACGGATCTTGATCCGATAGATTTGGTGTTATCCGGGGTTTTCCCTCCCGAAATCTAGTCAAAATCTAGATGAAATAAGCTGAAATCTAGCTGTCCTTATCGATCGAATAACATACACAGGGTTACGAATCGCAAGGTACGATTGCGTACGATAGGCTACGATACGATGTGCGTGTACCAAATGCGCACACACACACGTGAACTCGTGACTTTGATAGTAACGCGTGACTCACCCAAATTTGCCATGAACTCCAACGATCTCTTCTCGTTTCTCGAGGAAGAAACTGTTCAAGATGAGCAAGACGACATGGTCGTCGACCAACCCACCCACAAACGAAAAGCGGATCAACCTCTCGACGATTCTCTGCCAAACGACCCTGGTCCATCCTCACCCAAGAGGCCCCGTATGGCTTCCCCAGCTCCCGTTGTACTTGATGATTTCGAGACCGAAGCGAAGCGAGAAGTCGCTGCCAGTGCCGGGTTGACTGGTGCGGTAGAGGCAGGCACACGCCTTGAGCTAAAGCATCAGGTCCGTGCCAATATTTAACTTTTTAATTGCATTCCATAATTCCAAATAGGTACGACACCAAGTCGCCGTTCCTCCGGGGTATGATTACACTCCCATATCAAAACACACGCCGCCTACGAAGCCGGATCGCGAGTACAAGTTCGAACTCGATCCATTCCAAAAGGTCTCTGTCTACGCCATACAACGAAACGAGAGTGTGCTTGTATCAGCACATACTAGTGCCGGAAAAACTGTCGTAGCAGAATACGCCATCGCTCAATGTCTCAATAGAAAACAGAGAGTCATTTATACAAGTCCCATCAAGGTTCCATTTTTTGCTTGTGTGTTGAACAAAGTGACGAATATTCACGTTAAGACTTTAGGCTTTGAGCAACCAGAAGTATCGCGAAATGTTGGCAGAATTCGGTGACGTCGGTCTTATGACCGGTGATGTGACCATAAATCCAACTGCGAGTTGTCTAGTCATGACTACAGAGGTACATGGTGCTTTTATAACGGCCCTCTACGTTTCTGACCCAAAGTTTATGAAAAAAAGATTTTACGATCTATGCTCTACCGAGGCTCTGAAATCATGCGCGAGGTAGCCTGGGTCATCTTTGACGAAATTCATTACATGCGAGACAAAGAAAGAGGTGTTGTCTGGGAAGAAACCATCATCCTTCTGCCCCACTCTGTCCGCTACGTCTTTCTATCCGCCACAATCCCCAATGCCATGCAGTTTGCGGAGTGGATATGCAAGTCCCATGAACAACCTTGTCACGTCGTTTACACAGACTTCCGACCCACGCCTCTCCAACATTACTTGTTCCCTGCTGGTGGCGAGGGCATATACCTTGTGGTGAATGAGAAGGGCGAGTTCCGAGAGGATAACTTTAGCAAAGCAATGGGAAAACTTCAGGACAACATGGGAGACGACCCCGCCGATTCACGCGCTGGCAAGGGCAAAAAAGGAAAGATCAAAAAAGGCGGTGATAAAAAAGGTTTATATCTTGGTCATGTCATCTTTCCAGTTTATTTATCGCCCTCCAGGACCTTCTGATATCTCCAAGATTATCAAGATGATCATGTTGAAGAACTACAACCCCGTTATCGTTTTCTCGTTTAGCAAGAGGGAGTGCGAAGGCCTTGCGCTTACCATGTCAAAGTTCGAATTCACAAGTACAGACGAACAGGACCTCGTTACGAATATCTTCAACAACGCCATCGAAAATCTTGCGGAAGCTGACAGGCAATTGCCTCAAATCTCAAACTTGCTCCCTTTACTTCGGCGGGGCATCGGGATCCATCATGGTGGCTTGCTTCCGATTCTCAAAGAGGTGATAGAGATTCTGTTCCAAGAGGGCCTTATCAAGGTCCTGTTTGCAACTGAGACGTTCTCCATCGGTCTGAACATGCCCGCCAAAACTGTCGTCTTCACAGCTGCTCGCAAGTTTGACGGCCGAGAGTTTAGGAACTTGTCCTCGGGGGAATACATCCAAATGTCAGGACGTGCAGGTCGACGTGGTTTGGATGACCGAGGTGTAGTTATCATGATGTGCGATGAGAAACTAGACCCTGCTGCCGCGAAGGGCATGGTAAAGGGAGAAGCTGATAGGCTCGATTCAGCGTTCCACCTTGGGTACAATATGGTGTTGAACTTGATGAAAGTGGAGGGTATCAGCCCAGAGTACATGCTGGAGCGGTGTTTCTTCCAGTTTCAGAGCAGTGCTGGGATACCTAAACTCGAAGATGGTATGAGAAGGCATTCTTCATCAGTCACATCGCTTACGATCCGTATGAATTGGCAGAGCTGAAAGTGGAGGAGGAAGAGCGCAGCAGGGTGGTCATACCTGACGAAGAACTTGTTTCGCAGTACTATGATTACCGACAACAGCTGGACCAAATGGCCGCTGACTTTCGCGAGGTCGTCACCCATCCGGAGTACTCGATACCCCACCTCAAACCTGGTCGTTTGGTGAAAGTAAAATACCAGAAACTCGACTTTGGATGGGGTATCGCCGTGAACTGGCAAAAGCGAACTGACGCAAAGGTGAGTGATGCAAAGGATCAATATCTGATAGTCTGACAGACGTTGGTGTAGGGTCGGGGAGGTCCTAAAACGGAGACTTTACCGGCGCACGAACAATACGTCGTTGACGTCCTGTTAAACTGTGCTCCTGGGGGTTCTGTCCCTAAAGATCGTAATGTCACCGCCGCCACCCCAGGTGGCATTCAGCCCTGTGCCCCAGGACAAAAGGGCGTTCCTCTTGTCGTTCCAGTCCTACTTTCGACAATTGAAGGTATCAGCCACCTACGGATATACCTGCCGAAAGATTTGCGTCCAGATGCAGGCAGGGAAACGGCTTGGAAGAGTTTATTGGAGGTGCAGCGGAGGTTCCCTGACGGAATTGCGCTTCTTGATCCTATTGAGAACATGGGTATAAAGGACAGCAAGTTCTTGGACTTGGTTAAGGTGAGGGAGTTGTTTTTTGTATGTCCAGGGTGCATACTGAAGTACTTGCGTTCCAGAAAATCGACATCATGGAGAAAAAGATGTTCTCAAGCCCGCTCCACAAGGACCCACGGCTTCCAGAGCTCTACACCCTCTACGCCAAGAAAAAGGAGAGCCAGGAGCGCATCAGGTCTTTGAAGAAGCGTATACAGGCTACGTACGACGTGCTGCAACTCGAAGAGCTCAAGTGCAGGAAACGGGTCCTGCGTCGGTTGGCGTTCACAACGTCCGCTGATATAGTGGACATGAAGGGACGCGTTGCATGTGAAATTAGTTCAGGGGATGAACTGCTTTTGACAGAGTTAATATTCAATGGCGTTTTCAACCCGTTGACTCCTGAACAGTGTGCGGCGCTGCTGAGTTGTTTTGTGTTTACTGAGAAGGTGCGTCGTCCGGTTTTGCTATGGCGAGACCTCATATCGATTCATCCTGCATTCTTGCCTCGTAGAGTGAACAAGCAACGAAATTGAAAGAAGAGCTTGCTGCGCCTCTCCGAGTCATGCAAGAGATCGCGAGGCGGATAGCGAAGGTATCCAAGGAATCCAAACTTGCTGTCGATGAAGACGAATACGTGTCCTCGTTCAAGGTGGAGTTGATGGATGCAGTGGTCCAATGGTGTCGTGGGGCCTCGTTTTCGGAGGTTTGCAAGGTTTGTCCGCTTCTAGCTGTCTCGTCCTCTCATCATTTTGGCTGATACTATTGCTTTGAAGTTGACGGACCAATTTGAGGGAAGCTTGATTCGCGTGTTCCGCCGTCTAAGCGAGCTTCTCCGACAAATGACTCAAGCGGCCAAGGTCATCGGGAACGCTGAGCTGAAGGAAAAATTTGAAAAAGCGTCAGAGATGCTGGAACGGCCAAATTCCGTTATTTTCTGTTCATCATTGTATCTTTAAGATCTCTTGTTGGCATTTATCCTTCTGACGACTGTTTTGGGATTTCCGAATGGCTGATCGCCCAACCTAGCGTCAAGGGATTACCATTACATTGACTTTACAGCAACAAGATTCTGCATTAAAGCATACACACAGCGCCCATTGCGCCGACTTACTGTTCCGACCACGAGCTTTCCTGGTTGAGCACGTTGAACCCAAGGTTGGCTCGGAACCTGTCCAGAGCACTGTCGGGCTTTTTTGTATCTTCCTTCCGACAATACTGAGAGAATGGTTTGTGTGCATTGCACGACCCCAAACTTTGCTCATGTCCCACCAAACATAGTCTCTCTCGTAGACAGACATCGATATCATGTGAAGTCGTAGCTTAGTTCACGATAATATGAACGCCAAACAAGCAGCTTCTGGGGCCGAAATTTGATCCTTCCGTTCATGTTATGGACATTCATTTCGTCAAGATAAATTGATCTTGGTCGACACCTTCCTGAGAAATAGTTATTCTCTTCCCCTTTATCACCACAAAAGTGAGAGGTGTCGTCACCTTTGCTAGTCACTACCACGTAGTAGCTGCGAAGTACGTACCAACTCGTTTACGCCTCCGCAACAACGTTGATCCTTATGATCGTAAGTTGAAGGCCCAGTCGATACCTGCGAGTTTAGTGTCAAATTTACGGCAACACAGTACACTATGCCATACTTGCTAGCTGCATTTCAATGGAAATGGGTATCACTATTTGGAAAGATCAGCTTTTGGTTTGAAATAGCCCAGAGGTATGAAACACACAGATTCAGAGTTTTGCATCCACTACTGCACCTTCGTTTTACTAGCCTTCGCACGCAACTCTTCCGCCTCTGCTTGCCTCTGTCGTTCTGCAGCGATCAATTCAAGGGTACCCTTCAGTAGATGGAGAGTGCAAGGATATCGCCTAAAGCATTTCAGGTGACATGTCCGAGTGCTTTTTTCGTTCAAGTTGATCGCTATCATCGCTTGTATGCGGGGGGTCGGTGGTATCGGTATTGACTTGTGGCATTGAAACGTTGTTGCATCAATTCCTTGATTTGTCCACCGCCCCAGTCGGTAGCCAGCAACGCCATACATGTAATCCAGGATGATGGTGGTTGGACACGGTGTGCCTGTGCCTCTCATGTATGCATCAAATCGCGGTACTTATAGTTGGTAAAAGGCTTACCAGGCTATCCACCATTTCAAAATGCTGCAGGGTGATACGATGGGATGGCATTGGGCCTGTTTCAACGCAAGGGATGTCCTGGGATGTCGGCAGGTTGCAAAGCGAAGTTCGGGGTCTGGAGATCACCAGATGAATAAAATTCAGAATTTAGGTGCTTCACATACCTTTAAGAATGCGCTGCTCCATTCCGCGTAAAATGTATGCAACGTCGAGTACAAAAATATTGCATTTTCAAGTGAGTTGATGCTCAGATTAACGGATTCTTCATCGAGGTTATAAAGATGCTGACGATCTTGGAAAACGAGTTGAATGTACTAGGAGAGCATTTAGCAAGACGATGACGTCGAGCGACGAGAATGTAACTTCATCCCCCTTGCTCTTGGGAAGTAGGTGCGCTACTTGAGAAACCCTGCTAGTCATCCTTGTAAAGACACACGCCGAACCGTCTCGTTCCATTATGCGACCACGGAAATCCAAAGAGCGTGGTGTTTGCGCAGAAGATGTTATTCCGCTGTCCATTGCATGGAAATCAATGAGGCGATAATCCCCTATATAAGAAGAAGTTAAACAAGAATGTTGGCGATAAGCAACAAATATGGAATATGTGAA
This sequence comes from Laccaria bicolor S238N-H82, assembly GCF_000143565.1. Lineage (NCBI taxonomy): Eukaryota > Fungi > Basidiomycota > Agaricomycetes > Agaricales > Hydnangiaceae > Laccaria > Laccaria bicolor. Next base: position 72,128 of record NW_001889939.1, on the reverse strand, counting down.
TATTACCCAGTGTTATGTTCGACAGGGGGGGCCATTGGGCAAGTTATGGCAACAAATATGCCCTACTAGCTGCATTTGATCGGAAATCTTTATCTCTACTCGCTGCATTTGATTGGAGATCGTCATCACTATTTGAAAAGATCAGCTTTTGGTTAGATATAGCCCAGCTGTTAAAGTCACCGCAACGAGGACCCCCGAAAATCCTGCAAAAGGCTAGATACTGATTTTGGCTGTTTTTGGAGTTTTTGTCCGGACTTTTTAAGTTCTCACGCTTTCTGACTTTGTTTTCGTGCGTTTCATCAAAAAAGAGCTCGATGACCCCTTCAAATTTTCGAAAACTTGTCCGGATTTCGGTATCTATCATTTTGCAGGATTTTCGGGGGTCCTCCGCAACGCTGCATTTGATTGGAAGTCGTTATCCCTTCTAGCTGCATTTGATTGGAAGTCGTTATCCCTACTAGCTGCATTTGATTGGAGATCGTTACCACTTTTTTTTTTTTTTGAAAAATCAGCTTTTAGTTAGAAATAGCCCAGAGGTATGGAACACACGAGTTTTGCATCCACTGCTGCACCTTCATTTTACTAGCCTCCTTCACACGGAGCTCTTCCACCTCCGCTTGTCTCTCTCGTTCTGCAGCCATCAATTCAGGGGTCGTACCCTTGATCAACATGGAGAGGACATGAAGATCATCCATGGCCTGAAGCATTTCAGGCGACATATCTGAGTCTTTTTTTCGTGGCTGTTTCCTTCCCACTGGTGGATGATAACTGAGATCTCTGGAGTTATCGGACTCCAGGGATGTGTCAGTATCATCACTAAAATCCTGAGGGTCTGGTATCGGTATCGGGATTGACTCGTAGCGTTCCATGAAACGTTGTTGCATCACTTCCTTGATTTCTTGTCCACCGCCCCAGCGCCGGTAGGCAGCAACGCCATACATATAGTCGAGGATGATGGTGGATGGACGCGGTGTGCCTGTGCCCCTCATATCTGCATCAAATTGCGGTATCGATTGTAAATAACTAGTCATTGCTTCAAAATGCTGGAGGGTGATGCGATTGGATGGCATTGGGCCTGTTTCAACACGAGGGATATCGTCAGGTTGTAAAGCGAAGTTGGGAGTCTAGAGACCATATGAATAAGATTCAGAGTTTATGTGCATCACACACTTTTAAGAATGCGCTACTCCCTCGCCCAAAACGATTATGTAATGTCACGTACAAAAACAAACCGTTTTCAAGCGAGTTGATGGTCAGATCAACGGGTTCTTCATCAAGGTTATAGAGATGTTGACGATCTTGAAGAACGAGTTGAATGTACTGGAAGAGCATTTAGCAAGACGATGACGTTGAGCAACGAAAATGTATACTTCATCCCCCTTGCTCTTGGGGAGTAGGTGCGCTGCTTGACAATCTGCTTCTCCCATCATTGTAAAAACACACGCCGGACCGTCTCGGTCCATTATATCTCTATGGAAATTTGAAGACCGTAAAGTTCGCGCATTGGATGTTATTTGGTCATCCAATCCACAGAAATCTACGATGCGATAATCCCCTGTAAAGGGGTGAACAAAAATGTTAGCGAGAAGCAACAAATCTGTACATTACCCTCAGGAACAAAAAAATATCGCTCATCCAAATTATCCAGGGTACTGGTGTCGTAGTCGACGGGCGGGCCATTGGGCGTCGTAGAGAGATCTCCACGGACCCCACAAACTGTGAAGACAAGAGAACGAAGCCACTTGACAGGGCGCAGGGAAAGTCTTTCAATGTCGACAAACGGGATGGACAGCGCCAGAATTTGTCGGTCTTCGATAGGCAAGTAAACGTCCACCATGGCGAGACGGCAACAAGTTGGTCAGAGTAAAGAGCTGTCACACTGAAAGGAGCGAAATGTTTCATTTGCGACGACAGGAGAAGTGCGACAGCTAAACCAGTGGCCGCTGACTTTCGAGAAGCCGTCACCTATCCAGAATACCCTATATGTACCCCAACGAGAAAGTCGACTTTGGATGGATGTCGTTACAAAAGATTGACAAAAGCGCATAAGTGAACGTTTGACAGCTAACTGCATAATCGTAGACCATATCTAAATTTTACTTTGTGCGCTTTTATTTGTACAAACAACCATATTAGGTAGAACACCCTTCCAAGTTGGCAAGTTCCAACCGCTCCACCCTTATGACGTGCGGGGCGGGATTGGAGCGTTTGGAGCAACTACCGAAATGGTGCTAGAATGTGGAGCAAAAGGCAGCCCGCGCGCATATGGGCATCATGGTTTACATAGCCACGGCCTAAAACGGATGTTTATGCACAACCAAAGGCGCAAAGTGAAATTTCAGATGTGGTCTACGATTATGCAGTTAGCTGGAATGAGTGAGAGAAAAAGTAAATGACCGTGTCCCGAATTCCGACTTTGCACATGCCGATGAGAGGTAAAATTCGTCCTTACCAAATTCATAAAGTACTGTATGTCTGATGAATTGAGCAACCTACTTAGCCTCAAGGGAATACCAATACATTTATTTCACAACACGGCGTGTGCACAACGAGGCTTTACATACAACGATAATTTTACATGAACTTGAAGGCGCATACATACCGCCCATTCAGCCAGTTTCTTATTGCCCTGTTTACGAGCTTTGCTTGTTGAGCACGTTATAACCTAGATTGGCTCGGAACTTGACGGCCTCGCTGGCAGGTTTGACTTCGAGAGGCTTCACAGGGCGATGGCCAACAGCAGCAGCGATGCGGTCGGATAACTCTTGATCGACAGCGGCCCAAACAGAAACTATGGGATAGGTGAGCATCGTTCAAAGAGGGGGAAGGAATACGTTAAAACGTACGTTGCCTCGCCTTGACTTCCGCACTCTTGACATTCTTGAAGTGGCCAGCGACGTTTTGTACATACGTCTCTCGGGCCTTGTCGTCCCAGACCTTGCTCCACAAGGCCCGGGGTTGCTCAAAGTCAACTACCAACGCATATATTCAGTAAAATGGGTGTCGATCATCTGAGAATCACCCACGTTCAGTGACCTCGCTCAAATCTCTCCAAGCACCGCCAATAAAAGTCTCATGCCTCTCCTCACGTTCCAAGTCTCGGGCAGAAGAATCGATGGCTCCCTTCTTCTCCGCGTATGTGAGGGTCTGGATCGAGCTCTGGTAGTTGGGCCGGTTACCCTGCGAAATGAAGGCGGCAGGTCCGTCGCGCTGGAAGTTGGCAACGGGGTTGAGTGGTGCGTTGACTGGCAATTGCTGATAGTTGGGGCCAAGGCGGTGGCGGTGTGTGTCAGGGTAAGAGAAGAGACGCGACTGCAGGACGGGATCGGCGGAAGGCTCGATGTAGGGTATGAGATGGGATGGTGAGAATGCAACCTGGCCATGAGCATAATGAGTTCAATCACTGGGTTATTGGCGGGTAGTGAAAACCCACCTGCTCGATCTCGGCGAAATAGTTTTTGGGGTTCTCGTCGAGAACAAGTTTCCCAATGGGCCGAAGGGGGAACTCGCCGTGTGGCCAGACTTTGGTAAGATCGAGGATGTTGTAGCGGAAATTCTCAGCTTGCTCCGGAGTCATGGTTTGCTAGATAAACGATGAGCAGCATGTTTTGTGTCAATATTGCAACACGACCCACAATGAACACGTTCCAGATTGGGTATTTGCCGGCTTCGATGGCCTCGAACAGGTTTTGAGTACCGTAGTCTGGATTCTCACCAGCAAGGCGGGTTGCGGTTGCATCGTCGAGGGTCTGTGGGTAGACAAGTTTGAGTCATCCTTCAGCGCAGGTGGCAGAACAATCGCGTACCTTGAAACCGCCCCCAGCACGAAGGTGAACTTGGACGTACACAAAGGAACCGTCATCCTTGACCCACTTGAAGGTGTGTCCGGAGTACCCGTGCTCCTGGTGATAGCCGTCTGGAGTTCCACGATCAGAGAAGAGGATCATGATCTGGTGGATCGACTCTGGGTTTTGAGAAAGATAGTCCTGCGAACGCGTGAGATGAATGAACTAATCAAACGAAGCGCATATACATACCCAAAACACATCGGCATCCTTCAGGTGGGTCTGGGGATCCCTCTTCTGGGTGTGTATGAACTGGGGAAATTTGGCAGGATCGCGAATAAAGAAGACAGGGGTGTTATTGAAAACCCAGTCCCAGTTGCCCTCTTCAGTCCTTAGCTTGATTGAAAAGCCACGGGGGTCACGAGCAGTGTCCGCTGAACCAGATTCACCACCAACGGTGGAGAAGCGGACTGTAGCGCGAACCTTCTTGCCTACGCCCTGGAAAAGAGACTGGGAGGTGATGTCACTGAGGTCGTGTGTGACCTCAAAGTAACCATGTGCACCAGCACCTTTCGCGTGAACCTAGATGGCATGGTCAACGTCGTGAGTCAGTCTCGATGAAGGATTGCGACTCACAACACGCTCTGGGATACGCTCGCGGTCAAAGTGTGCGAGAAGATCGATATGGTGGAAATCTAAAAATCTAAAATCTAAACCTAGTGGCGACGGTATGCATTGGGCACACCTTGAAGCAACAGGGGCCCCAGACGGCCGGCTCTTTGAGCAGCATAGGGCTCGGCGACGGGAGCACCGTTGGAAGTTGTGTAAACGGCACCGTCCTGAGTGGAAAAAACTTGCTGTGAAGGCATGAGGATGATATTCAAAAGGGGAAAGGGGAGACAAGTACCTGTTAATTTTCGTTGCTTCTTATATAGTGGGGAGGCATTTACCAAGCAGGTAGGTAATGATGATTCAATGAGCGGATCTCCACACACGTGACCTGAAGGACTTGGATCGGCAAAACCGGTCATAGCCGTGGCCGTCAGACCCGTGGATATATTTAGAAATCCGTGGAAACCCCTGATCCTTACCTTGCTGCCCTTCGTCAGTTCTGTGGAACTCTCCTTCTTGACAAAAAAACACTCTTTGATTGATTTATTCAAATCCAATTATCTCTTCAAATTTTCCTCCAAACTTCGCCCTGATTTTATTATTCCACATTATACTTATATGCATTTACAGAATTGACCATGTTACATTTCTGACCTGAATGCTATGAATTTAATGAAGTAGCAAACATCTTTACAGGCCAGAAATACAATGTGTATATGGCGGCTCAGTGACAAACACATACCTTACACATTTGTGAGCACCAAAAGTTCTTACGACGAGATAGTATGATTTTTTCTCAATTATCACTACTTTGAAGACTTACTATTTATATCCAACTTGTGACGTTTGCTCCTCATGTGGATGTAGACCGCAGCTCATTTCTTACTATTATTAGAGAATGAGCTTCTACTACTAAAGTTCATATAAGATATTTTCCTATAATAAAAATCTTCTGAGAACCTTCTAACACATATTTTTTCTTATGGAAAGCAGCAAAGAAGAGATGATGATAAACGGAGGGCTGCTCTGAGCCGCTAGCCACGGATGTCCGTACCGTGGCTTATTCAAAGAAAATCCATGGATCGGGTATAATACTCGGTCTGATCGCCAATCAAATCCCTCGTCGTTGATTGGCTGATAGAAACCTTCTACGCTTCCACGCTCGTTCACAGTACCATGTATGTCAATATTTCCATTGTTTAAACCCCGAAAGCACTTCGAGATTGGGTCTCCTGATAATTCATATGAAATACAGCTGCGTGGCCGTCAGAAGGACGTCCTTTTCCTATGATGTTCCGGCCGTCTATGTAAGCTCATCGACCGTTTAGTTGTACCCCGAGTATAGACGCACTCACAATGATTCCGTTGGGCAATATTTCCTGATCGCAGCACATTGACTGGAGCCAACCGACATGAGCATCAGAAAGACAGGAAGATACGCATATACCGGGTTAAACTGTATAGAGCCATCATTTCAGCACGAATGAATCATAGAGGAGCCCAATCCACACGTATTTGAGGACACCCAATCTTTCCCTAGAAAGTTACAAGCTATGTAACGAGCTAATATATTCTTCATGAAAATCAGGGAGGGGAAGCCTTGCGTTCTTTACCATCGTATCAATATGAAATGAATAAATGGAAGCCAGTAAGTAGACAGGCGAGGGAAAAGCGCGGTGATAAATGACTCCCGAGTAAGAAAAAAAAACCGTGGACTTTTCAAACAGTCAAAGATTCACCAGAGGAAGTAATCCAACGCAAGCGTTGGACTTGTAGAAATTCGCGAGCGGTATTGCCCAAAATGGAAAATATGATGGCAAACCACGTGGCTCAATTTGGTGCACAACGGACAGACGAGACTCACGACAACCTCCAGCAACGCCCGCCCCGTTCCCCACTATCATCCATTGTCCCAATGGTGAGATTTCCTCTCGAAACGTCGCAGCCCATCTATCCATCGCGAATTTCTGGTTCCAATGAACCATTTTGAGCTGGATGCGCGACCAGATGTCCGGATGAAGTTTTGCTGACCCCTCTGCTCTCCAGGCCTCAACAGACCTCGCACCCACATACGCCGCCCTCATCCTTGCAGATGACGGTATTGAAATCACTGTGCGTTCTCATCCCACCGCTTTCTCAGAAGAAAATCAGAATATGAATTGTCGGTCGTTATTTAGTCGGATAGAATCGTCGCATTGACAAACGCTGCCGGCGTCGACCTCGAGCCCATTTGGGCGTCCCTCCTTGCCAAGGCGCTGGAGGGCAAGAACGTAAAGGAGCTCTTGTCGAACGTTGGCTCTGGAGGAGGCGCACCGGCAGCTGGCGGTGCTGTACCCGCTGCGTCAACTGGTGCCGCTGCTGCTGAAGCACCGAAAGAGGAGGAGAAGAAGGAGGAAGAAAAGGAAGAGTCAGACGACGATATGGTGCGTTTTGGATGTATTTTTGCTAATGGGTGTGACGCTGATGACTTGATAGGGTTTCGGTCTCTTCGATTAGAGTATCCTCATCTTTCTTTGTTTTCTATCGCATCGCACTTGTATTGCCTATCTAGTGTCGTCGCAAAAAAAAAACTTTAAAACGGCATTATTCTGTTTGGGTTAAGCATCATCGGATTGCGAGGGAATTCGGTCAAGATCTGTTCAAAAGGAATCTTGTTGTGCACTCCAGGGGCAAACTGGATACGCTGACGATTCTATGAAACCGAATACAGGGAATACATGAACGGGTATTTACAAACATCTAAGAGGTAAATCGGGAATACAAGATGGACAACGAAAACAAAGCATCCAAAAGTTCAAATACTCATCTTCATCGCGATACTAGGATGTGGTTCATACCCTTCAACCACAAAATCACTATAAACAAAATCCTCAATATCATCAATATTGTCCCTCGCCCATCTCAACTTTGGAAACGGCCTCGGCTCGCGCTTCAGCTGCTCCTCCAGCGCATCGACATGATCGCGATACACGTGAGCGTCACCCAGCTGAATGATGAGTTCGTGCGCAGTTGTCCCCGTCACATGCGCGATCATGTGCGTGAGCAGCGCATATGAGGCGATGTTGAATGGGATTCCGAGGCCCAAGTCGGCGGAGCGTTGATACATCAGACAGGAAAGTTTGGGTTTTTGGGTTGGGTCGGAGGCAGGCGGTAGGTGTACGTAGAATTGGCAAAGCATGTGGCACGGGGGTAGAGCCATTTGTGGGATATCTACGCGTAGGATGTGAGTTTACGCGTTCTCGACGCGAAGTAGAGGGTAAACGGACCTTTGGGGTTCCAAGCGCTCAGGATGATACGACGATCAGTTGGGTTCTCCTTGATCTTCTTGATACACTCTCGAAGTTGGTCAACACCTTGACCGGTATAATCCTTGTCGCAATCCACGTACTCCGCTCCAAAGTGCCTCCATTGAAAGCCATACACAGGCCCCAAGTCACCCTCGCGTCGATGGCCCAACCCGCGGCCCTCCAAAAACGCCTTCGAGCCATTCCCATCCCATATCTTGACGCCCTTTTTGGAAAGGATCGTCGAGTCCGTAGAACCATGAACAAACCATAAGAGTTCCTCAACGATCCCGCGCATGAATGTTCGTTTTGTGGTTAATAGTGGGAGCGTGGAGTCTGCGAGCGAGAACCGCAGAGAGGGGGGCGCGAAGATGGCGATGGTACCGGTGCCTGTACGATCTGGACGGATATCTCCCGCGTCTAGGACGCGTCGGATGAGCTGGAGGTATTGTTGCTCGTCGTGTTCTTGGTCGTTTACGTGTTGAGATGCCATTATTGACGCGACGAGACGCGACTTGGAGAGAGAAAGGAGATTGATTTGATCACGGGACACAACGGAAAGTGCCGAATAACTGTACATAGGGTAGATGCCGAAACCGGCTTGAAACTCTGATTCCTGCGAGATTTAGAAAACAAGTCCTCCTCATCACTATCTCTAAAAAATGGCTGCAGCACGCGGTTTGTATTCTCATTTATTCTACTATGCATTGTTCTCATCGTTGTTCGTAGGTGGAGGTGCCTCTGGAACCAAATTTCGCATGACCCTCGGTCTCCCCGTCGGCGCCGTGCTCAATTGCGCAGACAACAGCGGCGCAAAGTCGCTCTTCATTATCGAGCCTTTCGGGTTTGGAGCGCATCTTAACAGGTTGCCTGATGCGGGTGTGGGTGACATGGTTGTGGCGTCAGTGAAGAAGGGAAAGCCAGAGTTGAGGAAGAAGAGTACGCCTTTCGTCTCTGGGAGAATGAGATATTAACCCTTAGTTTGGTGACTAGCTATGCCCGCTGTTGTTGTGCGTCAACGCAAAGCTTGGAGGAGGAAAGATGGTGTCTTCCTCTACTTTGAGGTACGTTCTTGCATACTTTGCTCCTTTGCGTCGTATTGATCTTGATGAAAAGGATAACGCCGGTGTTATTGTCAACCCCAAGGGTGAAATGAAGGGATCTGCTATCACTGGCCCCGTAGCAAAAGAATGCGTACGTCCCAAACGTTTACATGTCCTCCGATTCCTTTTTTGACTCTATGTCCAGGCTGATCTCTGGCCACGTATCGCATCCAACGCTGGCACAGTCGTATGAGTGGAGTTGTTTACGCGCTTTCTCTTTTTTTTTCCATCTCATCAACCATATGTTCAATACCTCATGATATGAATTGATATGGCAAACGAATCACTTAGGTCAATCTAAGTGTCGATTTCCAGCAAGGTATATACAAAATACAGTGAGGGCTGCCTATATTACGACAGTAAAAGTTTCTCCTTCTCCTTCGGTTTGATCTTGACACCAGCCAGCTTCGTTGTCTTTGCCAGTCGAGGCGGATGGTGTTGTAAACTTGACGGGCTAGGACTCGAAGTCTTGAATGTATCAGACAATGACCGCGCTTGCTGTTGTTGTGGAAGCATAGGCAGCGCTGGTAGTGGAGCTTGGATTCTTGGTCTGGGTGGCTTTGGGAGGGGGTTTGGTAACGACGGCGGTGGTTTCAGAGGAAGGGAAGGGTGATAAGGTAGTGTCGACGTGCTGGCTCTATCTAACCCATCGATTTCTGCCTCTGTCGATGTTGGCTTGGGATTCGTGCTCTCCATCTGACGTAGCTTGGCTTCCATCATAGCAATCTTGTCCTGCGTTTTCCTGGAAGCGATGTCAGTAAGGGTGGTCCTGACGCACAGCGAACAGCTTACCCTTCATGTCTTGTCGCGGGCCCAGTCTTGAGCATGCTTAGGGTAGTCGGTCTCCCCGTTTCCATCATGCTCTTCTTATGCTTCGACCCCGACGCGACTCCGTTCCCATACTGATCAAGAGGGGCTTGATGAGCAAAGGTTACGACGAGTTTACGGCCACGGAGGAGTTTGTCATGGGCCAGTGTTAAAGCCTTCATTGCGTCCTACATTCAATGCGATATGATCAGCCTCTTCTTTTCTCTCTTCCCGACATGAAAGCACGGGGTCGTGGTTGTGTGACGGGGACTCGAATCCCTGGCAATCGTACTGCATCGACAGCAGATTTTGAGAATCGGCGATTCATGCGATGCGTGACAAGAAAAAGGAAAAGCCAGGGTGAGCAATAGAGTCCTCAAAGCAGGCATCACGCAAGAAAGACGTGGAGGGAGAGGGGGAGGGAGGGGGAGAGGGACACTTACATCTTTGCTTCCGTACTCGATGAATGCGTACCCGCGAGGCTTGCCTTTGAGGAGCCCGGTCTTGTGGAAGAGGAAATCGAGCTTGGAAACTTTGCCAAACTTTGAAAAGACTTGAAGGAGTGAGTACCTTTTGCAGAGTATGATCAGATTGGAGGGGTGAAAAGGGAGGGTGGGGGAACGGACTCGTCAACGGTGGGATGGAGGTTTCCGATGTAGAGTCTATCTTTGAGAAGTTGCCGAGGCTGTTGTGGTTGTTGCTGCTCGGAGGTGGGTTCGGGGTCGATATCGGATGGATAGGATAGATGGTCATTGAAAGAGGGTGTTGGCACTGTTGAGGACGGTGAGCACGACGAGGTCGATGGACTTGCCATGACGGTGTGCGTCCAATTTGCACAAGGACCGCGATCATCAACTTCCTTTCCTCTACGGGAGATTTAGTTGCCAAGGGATCGCATTCCACACCCAGCACGAAAATGTTCTCATTCTTGTCTCTATGGCTTTTTCTTCGGTTGGAAGGACGAAAGTGGCGAGCCACTGTGAGCATCCTCCTCTACACCGACTGACATATGTATTGAATTGCTGCAGTGATCCTGTTGTTCGTCAACATCATCGTTCTCGCCCTTTCTGCTCGGGTCAATCTCTTCCAAGGTTTCTTTTGTATGCCAATTTTCCTCCTACGCACAGCTCGTACTGAACATTATTTACAGTCCACGCCGACCTCTTTCCTTTGGCCCTGTCCATCATCACATTCGTTATTATCGTGTTTCTGTATTGCCTATCTCAACCAAAAAATGAAGATACCTACTAATCCTATGAACAGACTAGCCCTTGACTTTGCTCTGAACAATTCATACACCGGCCGAGCTCAATTCGAAATAGGCGTCTTTGGTGTCTTGAGTATCTTCTGGCTCTCCTTCAACGCGTTCTCCACCTCTCGATGGCGCCAGGTCCCATTCCACTGTAATTCCATCCCATCCGGTACGCATCCTTACTTGAGTTACTCCAATGCCATCCACCAATTCATTGTCAAAGACTTTCCTGATGAAATAACGTGGTGCAAGAACCTGCAAGCCCTCAAATCCCTCGTCTGGATCAACTTTCTAATCTGTACATCCCTCACTTCCAGCCCACCGGCTTCCTGGCTAACCCCCCACTTCCTCCTCCCCTCTAGGCTTCTTCATCGCGCTCCTGACTCTGCGATACGCCGTCTCCCAGTACGGACGCGGCAATAAACACATCTTCAAGATGCCTCTATCCCGCTACCGCCCCGAGTTCCGTCCCAACGAGAGTCAGAACTTTAACAGGGGAAGCGAATTTTTGCAGTTTGAGAAAATGCCATGATTTATTTCTTATACCTATGTATATTCGGTGAAGCTGCTGGACGGTCATGCCACATTCCTTGCGTATACCCACTTGTTGTTGTCATATCAGTTCCATACAATCGCGATCCATTCCTCGACGCCATGAGCACAATTGAATTTGTTTCGTGGGGGTACAGAGTTTGCCTCGTACCCTTTGCATGAATCATTCGCTGGCTTACTTGGATGCAAAGTAGAAGTGAAGCGCAACACCAATAAATGAATTTTGTCAACGAAAGGTCCGTACTATACGGATAAATACTTACAATAACCCGAGAAAAAAACGAAAGATGTAGATAAATAGAAAAGGTGGAAACGAACAAACCGGTATACGGATACAAGCAAAGGGAAGGCGGGTAAAACGAGCCAGATGGAGAGAAAGAGAATGGAGTGTAGTTAAATCGCACTCGGATAGCTGACACTTTCGCTGAGGTGTTCGTTGGCCGGGTTGTATGTGAACCCTCTGAACTGATCTTGGACGGTCTCGGATAGGGCAGAATCAGTGACGACAGAGTCTTGCGCCTCTTCGTTAGTAAAATCGGGATCAAAGTTGGCAACGTCCAACACAGATTCCTGAAATTCCCATTAGATTCGCAATGATCAACTTTCGAAACCCCACGTACCACGCTCGGTTTGAAAGGTGGCTGAATTTTTTTGGCGAGAAGCCTAAACATGCGTGAGTGTAGAAGATAGTTGATTGAGAAAGCACCTACCGATTCCAGTCGATATACTTGGCGAAGAAGGGATGCCTCTTAATTTCTTCACCTCCATTTGCGCCAAGACGCTTCGAGGGGTCGCGCTGCAGGAGACCGGTCATGACGCTCCTAGCCTCGGATGGCATGTCGGGCGGGAAGTTGAGCGGGTCGGTAAGGATGCGTTGGTACATGGTATTTACGTTTTCATCGTAGAATGGTGGAAGGCCGGTCTAATGTTTCGGTCAGCGCTGACATCGGAACCACTGTAAACAGTGGGCGTACCATCATTTCGTAAAGAAGGACCCCTAAAGTCCACCAGTCGACGGTCTTAGTGTAGCCCTGGCTTTCTAGCAGCTCGGGAGCAATGTACTCCGGCGTACCACAGAAAGCTAGCCTGACGTCAAATTATGTACGGCATTGAGAGGGAAAGACGAACTGTTGGTCTTTTCCGTCTCCGACATGTTCAGCTTACAAAGCCCTAGCAAGTTCAAGTAAGAACGGAGTTACATATAGGAAGTGCAAGGAGACAAACCGAAGTCGCACAAAGCAATATGGCCAGTGTAATCTAAAAGAATGTTCTCAGGTTTGAGGTCACTGGGAACCTAGTTAGCATATAACGTTTGTGAGTGATGTAAATGAATGATGTCACCGATAAACAACGTTGAAGCCGTGAAGATGCTCAAGCGCGCAAAGGAGTTCGGCAGCGTAAAAGCGGCTCCGATCTTGGTCGAACTTTCCCTCTCGTTGCAGGTGATAGAAGAGTTCTCCCCCATTGACTGAAATGAGGTTCAATATACATCATCCTTGATGTTCAAAAGTAACACCCACCAAACGACATCACGAGATACAGCTTGTCTGGATTTTGGAAAGAGAACTTGAGTGGGACAATGAATGGATTGTTGACCAGAGCAAGGACCGTGCGTTCCGCTAGAATATGTGTGATCTCTCCAGGGCGCTGGGCAATATGAGCCTTCCTGATAGTCTTGAGCGCATATATACGCTGTGTGTCTTTCTTCCGGACTTGCATAACTTTTCCAAAGCTGCCCTTGCCAATGACCTTTAACAAATCAAAGGCCTCAATTGTGAGCGGTTCATTTCGAATTGGTTTGAAATCTATTTTGAGATGGAATGACCCAAACCCGGCTGTGGCGCTGTACCACTGGTCCGAGGCGTGCTGTGCAAAAAGTATCACTAAACGTGGGTCAGGCAGTGCGAAAAATAGATGATTACATGTCCCTCGAGCATGGGCGTGAGATCAACGCGAGCCATAAGCAGATCGTTGCCCATATCATCCTGGCCTTGCACAGCAGCTGCTGTTCGCAGGTAAGAGGAGACCGAGATGTTTGATGTACGTGAGACATCGCTGTTGCGAGCGTCAGAACAAGTGAAACTAGGACAACAAGGGAAATGCGCACAAATCGGCACGATAGTTCCAGACTGGATTGGAAAGATCGCCTCCCATTGCATCGATAAGGATTTCGTTCTTGTCGAACTCGAGTACGACATACGGAAGCCACCAGTATCGTTTGCGCTGCATGCTTTCTCTGTTACTAGTGGACTTGCGAGCAGGAGGGATTGTGTCAAGCGCCCTTTGGATGACATCAGGGACTTGCACACCGGGCGCGAGGGATAGACCACGACCTATGATATGGATGTGATGTAGATTTTCGTGGTTATAGCAGTCAAAGCTTACCAGAGAAGATGCGAATAGTCAGCATACCAGACCTGAACTGATCAGGTCCAGGAGGTTTGGGCGTTGTGGGCCGCGAGGGAATTGGGGTTACGGATCGCGAGATGACACCATTTTCTTTGCCGTCCTTCGACTCTGCATTGGGGTGCTCGGCGTAAGGATGGCGCTCGTCGTTAGGTGGCTATGAGACATACTTTTGGAACCAAGTTTCCAAGACATCGGTGGTAAGGATAAAGGTTGCTGATGGAGGCTGAGACGAGGAGAACGAGTTGGTAGGCAGCTACTACACGGTAGTAACTGGCAAAGTAGTAGATGGTTGAGGAACAAGAGCCGCAATTATATTGCAATTATGATTACTTGGGCGTCCCGTGCTAAATTAGACAACTGATCTTATCACACGTTGATAGATCTATCTCCAACCAAAGCCGTAAGTATTCCCTGAGCAACCTCTTGTTCACGCTCGCGATCTATCTAAACATTGGATCGGTGTGTTACTGGCTTTCAAATTTTCTGCGGCCTCCAGACAGTGTTGTCGGAATGATCCAATCACACTGTGACCAATTGAGGTTGCAACATTCTAGTTCAAAGGTTAGTATGGCTTTTTGTAGCTGGCGACTCCTCACTTTTGTGATGATAAAGGGGTCTAAAACAACTACATCTCGACAGGGCTTGGTCTCGACCTCGATTGCGTCCAAGGTCAATCCACCTCGACGAATGTCCATCACATGAAGGGAATTATCAAACTCCTGCCCCCAAAAGCTGTTTAGTTAGCGGGATATTAGCAAAGATGAGAAGAGTTTAGGGTCATGCGACGCACAGAAACCATTCCCGCAATATTGTTGGAAGATCAACAGCCCCCGACCCCGTATCCTTCCAACTATCTCTGGTGTCAAACCCAACAAGACACTTGCCATATTTACGGTTCAATGGCCAAAATATGGCCTTGGCCCGAGTGGTGGCGGGTATATCAACTTGCAAGTTGGGCAATAGGCCCTTTGTCTACTTCAAGTATTAGATGTTGAGGCTCTGCTCAGGAATTCACAAACTTGTAAGAAGCCAATCGTCATCAAGGCAAAAGCGTAGCTGCTAAAACTTCGAGGTCCCCCACCACTTGGGTTGTTCAAGTCGAGAGGTTTGGCCCACGTCTTGATTTCGTACAACATAGGTCGGAGGATATGGGACAGTTGGCAGTAGCGTTTGATTAAATCCGAGTTAAAAAGGCCCATTCGCTCGTTAACGTTGATGTCGCAATAGAGTCCAGTTTTTGGGTCTCGAAAGGTAACTGTCAACGATAGGCGAACCATGTCAAATACGGATTGACATGAACCCACGTACCGATGGGGACGGTTGCAAACGGCCTTGCCTTGATATCTTTGAAACCAGCTCTAGTAAAAACCCCCATTAATCGTCTTCAATTTCCTGGTCAGCATGGCAGAAGTAAAGTGGCAAACGGTCGACATACCGAACGTTGTATATGCCTTGGTTTGCAAAGATGAACATCAACACTGGCAAAATAGAAGAGGAATGTACCAGGAAGGGCTTTATGAGCAGATGGAAAGCCACGTGGTCTATCTGGGTCCTAAATCTGATCAACATGAAAAGTTCATGTCGAAAAAAGACTAACCAATATGACCATATCTAAATCGCTAGTTGGATAGGATACACCATATCTAACCGTCCCTCCGTTAGAACGAAAGCGCAGTGATTCAACCACACACCTTGTACTCCCAAATAGCTCAACAGTATACTTGGAACCGAATTTCCGTTGAATAGCCTGTTGAACGCGCTTCGTTGTTTCCACTCGTTGTAATATTACAGAATCAGGAAGCACGTAAGTGTCTCGCCATGGGTCCGAGGCCATGGAGTCGAGGAGTTCAGAAAGATCACTGCCCTTCCACACAAACGGCGTGAGTCAAGAAAGAGGAAGTTGATGAAATATGACAGGAACCTGTGCGGAGTTCAGCCTACGATAGAAGTCGAGCAAACTGATCCTATTTTCCTTGACACGGGGCTTGGTCACGGACCTGTTTCAACTGGATAAATAGGTAGAGGTTGTGTGAGGAAGAGA
Source organism: Laccaria bicolor S238N-H82 (assembly GCF_000143565.1). Lineage (NCBI taxonomy): Eukaryota > Fungi > Basidiomycota > Agaricomycetes > Agaricales > Hydnangiaceae > Laccaria > Laccaria bicolor. The sequence continues at coordinate 56,283 of NW_001889939.1, read as the reverse complement.
AAAGCAAACTTCTTTGGTAGTTTCCTCGTTCCTAGACGTGGTTGTTGGCGAGTCATTTCTCCCTTTGATTCTTGTCCAGAGGTCGTCGAATTGGAGATTGTGGGGGTATCATCCTTCTGGCGCGAACAACACAACGTTAAATCAATGACGCGTACGCCTACAAAATACGATGTTCAATGCTTTACATCCAGCGTTTTCTGCCACGACGTAGTAGGGAGCACGTTGCTTCTGTTTCTTCTTGAATTTGCCGGTTCGAAAACCGCTAGACTAACTTGAGGTTAGGCTAACTAGTTCCTGAGGAAGGGTATATGGTGACAAACTCGATGGGTTCTTCAGTTTGTCCTAGAGGCGGTTGTTTAGGAATCGCCCGTTTTTCCACCTCGGCATGGGAATGTTTGTTTCGCAATTGGCTTACCAAACGGCGTCCGTCGATGTACAGGCATTTCACATTTGAAGTCGTCCGCCCAGAGGACAGCATGTACGAGATTTTGGTAGGTAAAACAACGATGCTGTTATGTGCAGAAAAGTCCAAAAGGGTTTGAATTCGGCGTATCCCGATCCAAAAGGGTCGCACGAATTTTGCCCTCCTACCTTGCTTTCGACTCTCGAGCTTCACAAGCCCTTCTATTATGTATACCTTGATTATACCACTACGGAAATCAAAAGACCGTGGTGTTTGCGCGGAAGATTTTATCCGTCGTCCAAGGCCATCCGTTGCACTTGTAGAAATCTAGCTATAGGATGCCATTTCAAGTTGGAAATGGCATCGTAACAAGTTGGTAACAAGTTCCCCACAAACCCCAAAAATTGTGACGTATGATAAGAAACCTGCAAGACATGGCGCAGGGAAAGTAAGTCTCTCAGTGTTGACGAGGGGATAGGGAGTGATATGTAGGTCGGTCAAACCCTGATTCTCCAGGCCTATAGATTAGTAGTAAGTACGGTTTCTCTTAAGTTGATCAAGAGGGCGAGCCAGCCTGTGGCGACGTGAATGCGAGAGTACAATTAACAATGGTAAAATACAGCGATTAGATGCGCGGTATACAATTGTAAGACGAAAAGGAAAACTAGGAGAGCGAGGGAATCGTAAGCGTTCGTGAAAATGTTTTATTTACGAGGGGAACCAGTGGGTGCGGGAGTTTTACGAGGGGAACCAGTGGGTACGGGAGTAGTTCGTTCGACAAGGGTGGAAGCAGGCCGATCTAGCCTGTTGTGTAATCTTTCAAGTTCTCGCTCAAGACTGAAAAGTGCAACGTTAGGAAGACAGCCTCATATTATCGGTGATTGCACTAACTTCAGAGCTTTTTGCTTGTAGTCAGCGGCTTCACGCTCTGCACGTCGTTTCGCAGACGTGAGGCTGTTTTCTTCCGTTTGCTAATGGATGGAGGCTCAGTAAGAGGGAACAAAGGAGGAGAGAGATTTCAGCTACCATCAAGTCCATGGCCTGACGCAGACTTTGTATCTGAGATTCGTAGGTTTTGCGCTCTTCTTCCAGTTTGGCCCGTTGTCGGTCACTTTCGGCCAATTGAAATTTGGTGTCGCGCGCCAACTTGTCAGCTGAACGTTGTAGTCTAGAGGTGTCACTCTTCTCCTTGTTTGTTTGATGGAGTTGATTAGTGAGTTCTTCTATCCGACTCTCCATTCGACGGGATCCTGTCGCAGGGCGAGGGGAACTGGCGTAAGATTTGGTTTCTAGATCAACGATGCGGACGTTGAGTTCTTTGATCTGCTTTTCGAGATTGGCCTGTTGTAAAAGGTAAGAAACGAATCGTTGAAAAGCATCATGAACAACCTACGTTGAGTCTGTCGAGCTCTGAGTTCTCTACACGAACTTTGCCGAGCTCGACTTGACACTCATTTGCGTAGGATTCTGCCTTCTTCATGCGATCAAAGGCGTTTACGACACGGTCCTCCTGCTCTTCGAGAGAGCGCTCGAGATCCTGCTTTTTGAGTTGCAATCTCTGGAATTCCCTGTCGGATGACATCTTATTGGTATCAACGTGGTCAAGCTTGATCGTTTCGAGTTCTGCTTGTAGAGCTCGACGAGCCTTTTGGAGTAGGGCGCGATCTGCTTCGGCATCATCCAAGACTCCACGGAGCTCTCGAACTTGGGAGTGCAAGGCAACGATTTGTGATTGTTGCTCAGCTTGAGCACCTGTACCAGCTTCAAAGGCCTTTTCGAGATCTGAAATCTTGGTTTCCATGCGTTCTTTCTCTTTTTTCCAGCCGCCACTGTTATACACCTCATCGTCGTATCTGAGTTGCAGTTCATCATAGTCAGATCTAGTCTTGCGATTATCCTCTCGAAGCCGGCTCAAACTATCACGCTGCGATTGGAGCTCTGAACAAAAAAGAGACGTTCAACACTTTACCAAAGAAGTTGCAGGTCACTTTACCTTCACTTAATTGAGCGAGTTCCGCTAGAGCTTCGTCAGTGATACCGAGGTCCCAGTGCCCAAAGAACCATACCTTGATACTTCTTCCGGGTTTGGTCAATTGTGAAGTCACGTTCAGCAAGGTCCTTCTGGTGCTGTTCTCGCTCATCTTCCAGCTCTTCGGCTAAACGCTGACGCAAAACCGTAGTTTCGGAGGATTCACGAACTTCTTCTTCGAGCTTAGCTTCTAGTTCTCGAAGGCGAAGTTCTGCAGCTCGGAGGCGATCGTGGGTAATCTGGCGCTCTGCGACTGCCTCCGTTTGCAGTTTTTCGACATCGACAAGCGTTCGACGAGCTGTGCCCTGATTTTGAGTAAAGCCGACACATGGACTGAGAGAGAGGACGAACCAAAGGCCTCTCCACGAGCAGCTTTCGCTCTGGCGATCTCAGCCGCTTCTAAGCGCTCTTGATATGACTGTTCCTTTGCTTTGTACGACTCGACCACAGCTCGTAATTCTGCTGGCGATGTCAAGGCACTGTTATGGGAACAGATGGGTGCTTACCGGATAAGGCTGCAGATGAAGTAGATGAAGAGACTTCGTCGTCTTGCAACCGTTTTTGAAGTTGCCTCTTTGCGTCTGAGTAAACCAGTCAGAACCACGAAAAGGATTGATAACTGGGACTACGAACTTGCGGCCTCACTCTTGGAAACCTCCAGCTGCTCCCTCAATTCCTCGACTTCAACTTGAAGTTGTTTCCTTGCCTGGGTGAGATCACGAAGTTGAGCACGTTGCACCTCGAGCTCCCCTTGAGCGTTGCGCTGTTGAACCATCTTTGATAATGGTGAGAACAAATCTGGTATCAATTTTTCCAATCAACCTACCAGCGCCTTTCGAGATTCTTCCAAGCGGGTGTAGCTTTCTCGCTCTTCAGCCATTGTCTTTTGGAATTTCAACCACATCGCTTGAACGCCGTCAACCTGAGCAGCTTCAGCAGTTCGACGAGCTTCAGCCTCCTCCTCCAATAGTTCAGCCAATTTGGCGTTCTCCTTTGCTAATCGCGCTCGATATTGTTGCAGGAATTGCTTAGAACCATCGCTGTTCTCCAAATCGGAGGTCATTTCTCTTATGGAGGTCTCGAGGTGATGACGGACTCGCTCCGATGCTGCCATCTGCACCTCCAGGACCTGAACCTGTTGCTTGAGTGCAGCTACCTGTCTGTCAGGCCCTCGTGAAGAATCCCCTTCTTTGCCAGAGCGAGACGAAACAGTCCTGTTCTCTGTGGAACGTTTGCTGGGTGTGACGGTGGCCAACGAATGGAGTTCCTGAGCGTTGCTGGAGCGTAAATTACGTGACCGTGAAGACATTTCTTTCTCGAGCACGTTGTCGGCGTGTTGTAGTTCATGAAGTAGGCGTGCTTGAAAATCTCCATCCCCCGGATGGCTGTTCATAATCAATTGTCGAATTTCTGCGTGTTGGCGTTCAATGCCTTCTCTTACTTTAACCGCAGTTGTTCGCGCCATTTCAATTTCATCAAGTTGACTCTCAAGTTGAGAGATCTGAGTTTCGTACTGACGTTGGAGCTTGGCCATGGAGTTGGTACCTTCAGTTTCTTCGGCTAATCTGTCAAGTTCCGTTTCCAGCTTGTTCTTCGATTTTTGTACTGAGGCAAGTTCCTCGGTGAGGTCTGTGTTCTGAAGTTGGACATTTATGAGCTCTGATTGTACCCGACGCAGTTGCAGCTCAACTTCCTCTCTTGCACGTCGCTCCTTGTCGACTTCCGCCAATGCCCGGGCGGCACGTTCTTCCTGAGCTCTTGCGTTCTTTTCTTTCGCACGCAGTTCCATTCGCTCTCGTTCGGTCTCTCTGGCGAGGTCCTCGGCTTCTCCCGCCAGGCGCGCTTTTGCTTTCTCCAACGATTTGATGTAGGCAGCATTCTTTTGAAGTTCTAACTGCGCATCTTGTAATTGGCGGTCCGTTACTCTCTTAGCTTCTTCAAGAACGTGCACATGTTCAACGATAGTCTTGTCTTGTTTGGATTCTAGTTGTTTGATGTCCCATTCTCGGTCTTTCAAATCCTTTAGAGCTTTGTTTAGCTCACGATCGAATTTGATATTGCTGTCCTTCAACTTGGCGATCTCGGATTTTTTACTCGATAAGGATTTCTCGAGTTGCGTTCGCTTGGCAAGCTCGCTTTCATGTTGTTTTCGTACCGTATCCAACTGCCTGGTTTGGGTTTCCTGGTCACGTTGAAATTGCAAAACGACGTCTTCAAAATCTCGGTACTTGGCTTGTGCACTAGAGAGTTGGCGCTCTAAACCCTGAGAAAGTGGGAGAGATAAGGTCAGGAACGACAAGCTCACAAAATGCTTACTTCTTTTATCCTCAAGGTGTCCGCAAGCTGGCTTTCGTTTTCGTGCTGGCGTGATCGTAATGATTGTAGTTCCGATTCCATTGTTCGTTTCGCCTTCTCGAGGTCGGATAGCGTGTTCTGGGACTTTGTCAATTGAGATTGTGCTGCCCGCTCCCGATCTAGGAGCGACTGGTGACTGTGCTGCAGAGACGTGTAGTCGCGGAGAGCGTGATCCAATTCAAGTTTCAACTTGCTTTGCCCTTCCAGAGCAGATCGTCGAGCTTCAGTGACCTCTTGATGCAGTCTACTGACTTGGCTTCGAAGGTCAGCGAGCTCCATTTCCTTGCTCTTCTCGACATCATTGCGGCGGGTTTCTTCGCTTGTCTTAGCCGCTAAAAGTCCACGGAGCTCGTCAAGTTCTTCCTCAAGTTTTGAACGCACTGCGTCCTCTTGAGACCGATCGTTTTTCTCGGCTGTCAGCTGGGCGTCGAGGGTATCTATGTCGCTCTGCAATTCCGCAATTTCCTTCAGCGATTGCTCGCGTTCGCGGGTCAACAAATCAAGTTGATCGGTGAGCCGAATGATTTGTTCTTCCTTCTTCTGAATCATGTTGGAGTACTCCGTCGCGGTGCGTGCGATCTCGGCCAGCTGTTCCTTTGCCTGCCGGGCATCCTTTTCCAAATCATCAGATTTTCCTTTGATTAAGGCACTAGGAAATTTTGGATCAGTCAATGACCGCATCACTCAGTCTGGGTTGACCTCACCGATTACGAAGCTCAACATCAAGCTTGCCTTCCATTTCCTTCACGAGAACGTCGGCTCGCTCCTTGGCTCTGATTACGTCCTCTTCCCGTTGGAGAGCAAGATTTTTGAGATCCTCACTGACTTTCTGCAATTCATCCAGATCGCCACGCATTGCCTCGATTTCTTCGTAAGCGCTGCCAAGCTGGCTATTTAGCTCCTGCTCTCGAGATTCCCATTCCTTCTGCTCGGTTTCCAAACGAACGAGATGTTCTGCGGCCTGATCGAAAACTTGGCGCAAAGCCTCGTGTTTCTCCTCAGTCTCTTTCTGTAGCTTCATCGCGCGATCGAGCTGTGAGTCGAGAAGATCGAGATCTGCTTGTAAGGCTGTAACCTCCTCTTCAAGTTCTACCTCCCGTTTTTTACTTCTCTCCAGTAAATCATCTTTGTCGAGTGCCAAACCACGTTCCGCCTCTAATTCATCTTCTATCTTCCGCTTTTCAGCTTCAAGGGACATCTTGAGGCTCTCTAAATTCTCCCTCTCCTGTTTTTCACGCTCGGCGCGCTCCTTTATAAGTGTAAGCTCAACTTCTTTCTTTCTGAGCTCATCGTCATTACGGGTCGCCGCAAGCAGAGGCCGGACCTGACCTTGGTTAGAAGAGATTATGGAGGGAAAAGAAAGACCATACTTTTGTATACAGTTGCCACCACGGCCATTCCCTGAGTTCCCCATACACCCGAGCATTTCGCTGAATGGTCCTGATCGCTACCGCACGGTTTAGAATTTTCTTCACTTGCCTGCGTGCAGTCCACATTCGTGCGACAGCTTGAAGCCTAGAGAATATTTCGAAAAGCAACAGGTCTCGTCGCTCTTCAAGTTCAGCCAATACACCGGCTTTAAAAAAGATTTTCGAAGTGCCAATCTTGAATATCATGTCGTCCAACTCCAGAGCTTTGACCATCCTGCGGCAGGCTTCTCGGCCGTCCATGTAGCCTCGCGGAATGATTCCAGGAGTCAATACTTCATAACGCTGGCGAAATTCTACAAACGGAAGGCGGTTTGGGTACCCCAGCCGTGCGATACGGATACCCTCCAAAACACCATTACATCGAAGCTGATCGAGGACCAAAGGAACGTCCACCCGACCCGGCTTTTTGTGAGCGTTCGGTACGATGCATCGCACAAAATGTGGCTGGGTGGCACGAAGTTGTATCATCAAGCTAGCCAGTTGCTCCTTATGCCGTTGAGCGACAGTCCTGAATGCTCCTTTCTTCATTGTGCGTTTTTTGCCAACGGTGAACATGTTACCCACTCCACCAAGGCTAGAATCGGCGTACTCGGCGAAAAGGGTAGAGACGTAGCGTTCCGATGAAGCGGCTAGTACTCGGGTGATATTATCATTCAAGGGGTCCTTATTCTTCTCTAGCCATCCATCCGTACGATATTCCACCTTAGCCGCGTAATGTTGGATTATGAAACCTTGTTCAAATCGCGAGGGCTCGTATTTATCTTTCCCAGGGTGGTAAGTATCCTCATCGTCGAGCGACCCGGCCCACATCGCATTCAGCTTGTTGGTGAATGTCAAGTCGGTAGCTTTGGGCATGATACATTCTTCGTCCAAGCAGCTCAGGATGCCAATTACGCTGCCACTTGCTTCGATAAGGTCAATCGTAGGCTGTAAATCCAGGCCAAAATTGACGTAGTCCCATTTGATGCCCTCTCTAGCGTACTCTTCCTGTTCAAGAACGAACATATGGTGGTTAAAAAATTGCTGGAGTTTCTCGTTCGTGTAGTTGATGAGAAGTTGTTCATAAGCATTGACCTCAAAAATCTCGAAACCAGCGATATCGAGAACACCAATGAAAGTCGACTTGGACGAAGGTCGGTCAAGGGCGCGATTAATTCGATCGACCAAAGCTCCGAAAGATTTTTCATAGAGTGTCTTACACAATGCAGAAAGTTCATCGAGGGCTTGTTGTTTTGTCCGGGCTTGAGAAACCCATTCTCGACCAGCTAACGCACGTGGACGGAGAACCGCGCGTGTAAATTCTGCGATGGGTACTCCGAGGAGATGACATACTCGCTCTGCTTGAGATGGGTCAGGCATAACGGCATCGTCTGAGCGGGAAGATGTGATTGTAATGTTGCCAATGTGCAAGATGGCGGCAACGATGCGGAAAAGATCAAATTGTTCGCTTTTTGAAAAACCGACAACGTCTAAAGCCGTCTACGCCCTGGTGAATAGTTGTGAAATTGAAGACGCATAAAACTGACCTGTAAAGCTGACCACTCTTCCATATCATCAACGCCGTCAACCTCTCGTCGGCTTTTATTGAGGTACTCGTAATCCTCAACACCACCTCCAAGCAGCAAGTCCTCTGTTCGTAAGGTATAAGCAGCGTTACTTAATACAATGAGTGCAAAGCTCACCCTTCATCTTGCCCCCGCCAGCCATGAGCTGGTAGAAAACATGGAAACTCCTCTCCGCTTCACTTCGAAATACAACCCGACTCTTTTCCAGCAAATACCAATCGATGTTGGCCCCTGCAATGCTGCCGTCTGGAGCAAACATAATCCTCACAAACTTGCCAAAACGACTCGAGTTATTATTGCGCTGTGTTTGGGCATTTCCGAACGCTTCTAATATTGGATTGGCCTGCAAAATTTGGCGCTCCAGAAGCCCTAGTCTGCCTTTCGCAGTCAAATGGGAGCCATTGCCAGACAAGGAGGGGGACATCGCAACTCCCTTGCGGACTGGGTTGCTTCGAGGAAGGCCAGCGGACGGCATAGAGGTATTGAATGAAGAAGAGAAAGCGAGCGTGTTCGAACGAGAATGTGATGGTGTCGAGGGGGGATGAACGTCGGTAGCTATCGCCGCGAGGTACTGAATGACCTTCTTCGTACTCTCCGTTTTCCCTGCGCCTGATTCACCACTAAAAGGAATGTCAACATCAAAGGCATTGAAAAAAAAACCGATTACAACATACGTGATGAGAATACTTTGATTTTCTCGTTCTTCACCCATGTTAATCCAAGCGCGTTCAGCAACCGCGAAGATGTGGGGGGGGTTTTCATCTCGACGTTTGTTACGATATTGTTGGATGATAGAATCTGAGTAGAGGGGAAGGTTTTGGTATGGATTGATTGCCACCAAGAATAAGCCAGAATAGGTCTGAGCTCAAAGTACATGAGCATGGGCACATCCATGTATCACACGAAGCGTTCCTTACATAAATAGCACCTGAACCATACCTCAGACGAAGGTTGTGTACAACGCTCGCTTCGTTTAAAAAGGTGAGATCCGCAATATCCTCGACGCGATCGAACTTTGGCGGATTCATCTTGAACAGAGAGTCAAAGGGTACCCGCCGAAACTACTCCCAGATTATCAGAAACTTATAAAGGACGCGTCGAATGAGATTATACCTCCCCCCCGGCCGCCATAATAACCTCAGCAGCGTGCTCCTCTTCTCTGTTCACCCATCCGGCAAGGTACCCTTCCTTTGAGTCTGGGACCCAGACCCACTTCTTCTCGTTAAATTCGGCTTGTTGAGCGGCGGCTCGAGCGGCCTCAGCGCTCTGCGATAGTCGAGGTGCGGGCATGGTCCGAAATTTGGGAGTTCAGATCATGCAGAGGTCACTTGGCAGTCAGTTGATACTGAGTTGATGTAGGGTATTCTAGCCGGGATATATATGGTGATCGACAAGATGGTATGCACAGTGGGGTGCTCCTAAAGCTAAAAATGATGGAATAGTGGGGAAAGGAGAGGGTATCAAGTTGGAGAGGTGGAATGTCAGGTCGTGAACTGTTTGTCTTGTTCAGACGCGTCAACTTCGCCTGGCCTCGTGACGCAAGCAGTTTCAACCAACATCGACAAATTAGGATATTCCTGTCCATTTCATTATCGTTAAAAGTAATATACATCATAGTAGTAACACAGAAAATATCAAGCTGGTGTGAACTGGAGAGATTATAGTCAATGCTTGTGGATCGGAGTCAATGAATGCTAGCTCACTTGAACAAGCAGAGAGTCCGGGAATGGTCCAACGATTCCCTCGGTGTTGATGTACTGCGTGCTCGGGGTACCGTTCCAATTTTCTTTGAAGCTGAAGTCGACAGTAAGGAAAGCAGTCACGATTTACCAATTTGTTCTTACCTGAGGAGGGTACCAGATTTTCCAGGTGCTGGTTTCAAGTTCTTTAATGATAGGATTTTTCCAAGAATCACTGGAGCGGTCTGAATGTGCATAGTAAGCCAGATGAAAGGAAATAAACGGAAGTGTGGACTTACAGCGTCAAAAAAGACGGGCGACAGCAATCTGGTACGTATGGTTGAGTTGAGGGTTATCATTTAGTTAATTTTAAAAATTTACCCAAAGTCCCCAATAGTCGTTATGCCTGCCTTGTCGGCTGGCCGAGAGTAACTAGCCACAGATGGGTGGGGACCGAAAACTTCGGGCTAAAACGACTCGGTCAGTCGAGACAATCAACCTGTCAGAAAAAATGTCGCATACGTCTAAATTCGCCTTCACGATGCTGGCAAAGGCGTGCTCGGTGGCATTAACTCGCTTTGAGCCAACAAGGACATCCTGAGCGGCTGTACGGTAAACACCTGCCACAGTAGGGTTTAATCCTAGAGGAAAGGTCAGTCTCAAAAACTTGCGTATGGCAGGGGAACCTCTGACGCAATGCTTCACGGACATATGCCAGGATTTTGGAGGGGGCGTCTTTATCTTTGGAATTTGCCAGGTTTACGATTTCTTGTCGCGCCACTGCTTGCTCCCTGGCGAGATAAAAGTCGACAACCTTTGCGATCGCTTGAGAATAGAGGGGTGCAGTGGGAATGGTAGCCGAGAAAACTTGTGCTGCCAACTCATGCCGGGTATTATTCTTCCCATTTGCGTCAATGACTTTCTTTAAGAAATCGTGGCTCTTGTTTGAAGCACCAATACTAAGGTGATTCAAGGCGTCCGGAATCGAGAGCTAGTACATCGGGAGTCTCAGTCAGCGCTGAGCGGAGGGTTAATTGCGATGAACCGACCTGGATACCGGTGAGCTTTTCGATGTGGGCATGAATAATGTCAAGGATCTCAGCAGAATACCGCTGAGAGGATTCTCGTAGATGCCAATCGTTGACCGGGTCGAAATTAAGGTAAACATAGCTAAAGGTTGTTCATTGAGACTCAAGACGAAGCAGAGAATTGAAACAAACCTCGCTATGACCGCGAACTTGTGGTAAGTGTCCTGCTCGTACCACACACCGCCGGGATTCGCGCTCGTCTTCAGGGGTAGGCCAGCCTGAACAGATGCCGATGAGATCGAGCTAGAAGATGGTAACGGAACGAACAATGCTATGTGATATCCAATGGATCGGCAAAATGTTGATAACGTCCTTGACGATATCTACGTATTTCACGCCTTTCGACACGGGTTCAAACGCCTTTGCCTTGATTAAATCTTCGGTCGCTTTGCTGAAGAAAGCCACCCAGTCGGCCGTAGATTCTCCATGAATCAGGCTGGAGACTTGTGAGACCCCTTCATGAAGATGCCTTATGGCTTCTGGAACCTCGTTTTCTTTCGTAGGCGTGACCGCTGTCGTCGGAGTCGACTTCTTGATAATGCTCTGATAATAAATACATAATCAAAATGGTCATGGGCAACGGGTAGATGTCGTACCAATCTCTTCGACACGGTCGTGAATGCTGATGGGCGTTTCTTTGGCAGGAAAGGTTTCACTACGTTATAAAGTCGATGGTCGTAGGCAGACACAAAGTGAGGGTCCTTTAGAACTTTCTTGACACTCTCAAGAGTGTCGAAAGGAACGGTGGGTGAATCCTGGCGCGGCCGAGTCCAGATGTACTTGTCGACTAGAGATGGGTTTGTCTTCGCCAAGTTTTCTTCTCTCATGAATACGGGGTCCAAGAAAGGGAAGTGGGCGTATGCTGATCCCCGTTGGTAGTGCTCCGGCAATGTGCGGAAAAGCAACTTCGTAAGTAAACCGCCGTATGAACCGTCTTTCTTGTCGTATTGACAGTCTTGATATCCCCAAGAGGTAAGATTGAAGGCTTCACGAACAAGGGTCAACATCAAACTGGTATTGAAAAGGGGGAGAAACGTACGATTGAAGTCCACAGTCAAGAAACGATCTCCTCGAGTGAGGCAAACTGCATCAGCAAGAATGGAGCGTGAGATGGTGTAACCAGGGCACAAGCCAGCTCCTGGCCCGGGCTTTTTAGTTTGCTCTGCTTGCAGACCGACCTAGAATAGAGAGTTGAGTGATATGGCAAGGAAAATCGACGATACTAACGTGGAGCTCCAAGTTGTCAATGTCTCTGTACAATGCAGCCGCTGCGGTCTGATAACAACGTTAGATGCGGCGAGGAGCTGAGAAGAAACCACTCCTACATGGATTTCACGATCTGGATTCCACTCTGCAAATGTCTCGTATGCTGAAATTGGCAAGTCAGCTTGGAGAGATACCAAGAACGAGGAGCAGACTGACGCCTGAGCCCCAAAAACTTCCTGAACTCGTTAAGCTAGAACGAGATAGCAACGTCAGCTTTCTCTCAACAACTTCATAAACACAACATACCGAACAAGTTCCCCAAGACCTCGCCTGTTTCATCCCCATAATCTCAATCACTCTGAGAACTTCAGGAGTTCCTCGCGCTCCATATGCTCCTGCGCGCCATTCTGTAGCATCTTGCAAAATCTGTGCAAGGTCGGCATCGTTGAAACGGCCCTTGTCATCCCGCTTCAAACTGAAATAAAAATTGTTGAAAGAAGCTGAAGATCAACGGGCAAGTTACATACTCTTTGAAAGTCCAGACTCTGGGGTCCTTCGGGGGTAACATAAATTCATGGGCCGCGTTTTTGAAATCTTCAATGGTAACCTAGAATAATGTTATTGACACTCACTGATCAAAATAAACAAAAGACCTACGTCGTTGGGATTTTTGCCCTTGAAGAGCTTGTTGAACTCTCCTTCCGTCCATTTCTCGTCCTGTGCAGACAGCGTTGCATGCCACCTATAGAGGAGGTTGAACTCTATGGAAACCACGTTGCCTTCACCCTGTGGGACAAATTCGTGACTGATTTCACGCATCGTCTAGGGGAGTGGTTAGCGCAAGTTGCACACGATATATCGGTGGACTTACCATGAGGGGATCGAGACGCCAGTCGGATTCATCACGGACGAGCCCCAAGATTGCGCCTACATAATCTCCGAGAATGATATGCATGAAATATCCACAATTTACGAGGCGGGCTCGATGAAAGATTTCGTCATCTTGCGCCAGCCGTAACTTTTCGTCTTCGGGAGGCGGCGAGCTGAGATTGCCGTTTTCATTGATATTCAAGATTTTCTCCGCAATGTACTTGGAGAACGTCAGCGAAGATAAACAGTGGAAACAAAGATGAACAGACATTATGATTCCTGTTGAGCAAAACCAACAGCGCACAGCTTGCTGGGGGCATGAATAGCAAACGACTATCCGCGAAAACATCATCGAACAATTTTCCAGTTCCATCTCTCCTCCTGACTGAATTGACTTGCGACTCGGAGCTACCGTAGAGTACGCTAAGATCGAGGTAACTGCTTGCGTCGTTGATCGACCAGTCGAAGTGGTTGGTGTTGAAGATGCTGTGGATCACCAGATCCGCGAACGCGAAGAATAGGGAAGAAATGCCTCCGGGGTGTGGGACGAACTTTTGGCGTCGAAGGAGGGTATCGAAGACCAGTTCAGGATCAGGGAGGGCGGAACTCGGCACGATGTTTGCGGAGGGTACGGAACGGGCGTAAGGTGACCCTGCTTTGCCGAGTGTGGGGAAGAGGGGATTGTAGTTTGATCCATCAGCAGCGCGATAAGCATATTTCACAAGGGCATGTGTGGAGGCGTCTTCTAATGTCTTGTGGTGATGGCAAAGGGTAGATGACGGAGAAAGGCCCAAATAGCCGCTTGGTGGGTGGGGCAGATCCTTGTAAACTGTCAAGTCGATCAGAGATTAGCTTCCGCTCCGACGAAAGAGGAAGGCCGCTGCTTACGGAGGTTTATGACGAACTGTTGGACCTTCAGCGATATTTTGGTGTGTTGAAGTCTCGACATCAACACGAGAACTTTTTCAAGCTGCTCAATGGTGAGAATTTTTTCATCGACGAGGAGCATGGGTTACACACCAGCAAGTCCCGGTCGTTGAGGCCAACAGTGCTCAGATTTTGAATCGCATCCCAGTACGCGCCCTGACGAACGTTAGACGAATGTTAATGACTAGAAGCTAACGGCTCACTAGATCTGAAACTTGAAAAGCGGGTTTGACGAGGAGTTCGTGTATCTCTGTCACCGTCTTTTCAAAAACGTGGCTTTGCGGATGCGCGCCATCAGTGTCGAGGGGAGCGCGACTTTCGGCGATGAAGTCAACGCGCTTGACGATCCGGTCACGAATATACCGAAGGGACATTGTGGGGTGTGATGTTCGAAATTGAAGAGCCAGAAGCTGCCAGAAGTTATTTATTTAAAGGGGAACAGGAACGGAATGTGGGTTTTTGTTCCTGCCATGGTTCTTATAAGTACACGAGGTGGTAGGAAGGGCGCTTGGCCTGGAGGGGCTGGTCCTCGTTCTTGGTCCTGGTACCTCGGCGCGCATGATGTACATATCAATCAATCACGGCAGTTAATGTATGGAGACAGTGCACAACTGTCGGGGATGGCCTGACGCCGGTTGTTCAAAAACAGCCATACTAAAAGCGTACGAGCGTTGACACGGAAATGACACACGGAGAACTTTGATAACAGTCAGTCACCGGAGTATCTCCAATCTATTGCCTCATGATACCAAACCGCTCTCAGCGCTTACAAACACCGCCCAAAGTTAAAATATGTCCATGAAGAGGGTATGACACGATGTGAATAAAGAACAACGTTTATCTGCGAGTTATGGGCAGCAGTGGGCGTGTGCGCGCAATGCCATTGTGGCGGTTGAGGCTGTGAATACGTACGGCGTTACATGATAATGCAACACGAATTTTGCTGTGAAATGATAAGATGCACATCATAGTGACAGTCTTGTACTCGGCTCACCTTCTTGGCGGTCTTGTAAAACATTTTACTTTGAACCGAAAGAGCATTAGACCGCTCCACGAGATTGTCGAGCTTCTCCCCGCGTTGAAGGACAGATTCAATTGTTTTATGCTGGCAAGGCGTGAGTATATCCCTGCGACAAGTCCGGAAGCATATGAAACACACCAAAACAATTTTAGTCTCGTCCAATTCTTGCTGCACTCTCATTATAGTGTCTGCTTGACGAGGATCTTGGTACTTCTGGAGGTAGGTGGTGATTTCGGGAAATGAAATGGATGCGGGGTTATCGAAAGATGATTGCGGCACTTTGACGGTAAAGTCATCGAGGATCTTGGTTAGAAGTGAAAAGGCTGGGCGGACAGGGTACTCTTGGTCTGCAATGAGAACAGCTGTGGGCATCGTTTAGCTCCGTGAGGTTGCGTCAAACGTGGACGTAGCTGACCAGCTAATTGTTCTGCCCCTCCTCGGTTGTAGACATGAGCAGTATAGTTGTTCTCTTGCACGCTCTGACGCTGACCTTGGGGAGTTCTTTCCGCCACAGTCTTTGACAGGAAGGTCATAAACTCTCCAACGGAACCCCTCTGGTAAAACGAGAAGGAGGAGAGATCGCTAGCGGTACTTAGAACAACACATGAATTGGAAGGAGGCGCCAGAACCACTGAAATTGAAAAGATCTTCATGTTGTCGTTACAGGTCGTGATGAGTTGAGATGGCTGCTGTTGTGAGATGTTTTGTGACTTGTCAACGTGCACCGCCTCGACAAAACGTATATAACATCAGCTACATCGAAATGATGGCCCCATCGTGGCTGCGCCCGACACACTCCCTACTGCAAAAGCTCAGTAAACCTCTGTTCATCGATGTCGATGTACGTTCGTTCCCGCAAGTTCTGTTGCTTTCTGCCGGTCAGATTGGGAGTCTTTGTAAGTTCTCGTTTCCCCCTGTCTTGCCGTCATCTGACGCGCGCCAATTTCAAAGGTTCTGTCGCTCATTGCCATGCTGGGTGGCTCCTTCATTGCTGCGATTGGGTGGATTCAAGTATCACAATTGTGTATGTTACAAGTTCACTTCAATCAAAGCTCGAGCTAATCAAGTTGTACTACAGCCCAACATCCTCTTGAACGGAATGATGAAATTGCTCTGTACGTCCACTGCGGCGTCTTCACCTTCCTGGGGGTTCTTGGTGCTCTTGGGTTTGTCGGAATCGTTTACCTATTTGAGGCGGAATTTTAACGACTCCACAGCTTCATCGGCTCGCTAGTCAAGTCAAAGGGACTAGTTATGACTTTTGGGGTCGGGGTTGCCATTCATCTCGCCTTCAGCATTGCAGCTGGTGTCTTCAACTTGTACACCATGTTCCATGAGAACTCGGCCGACGCAATCACCAAGTGTCTCAATGGTGCAACGGACGACACCACGCGCCAAGTCTGCAATAATGGAATCGCGATCGTCAAGGGCGTCGCTGTAGCCATCTACATTATTTCGTGGCTGGTTGAGCTTTGTAAGTTGCATTCCTCTCAACATTCCCAAGCTCACTTTCAATTTTTTCAGATGCATACTTCATTGTCGAGCGGTACATCGAGCAACTTGATGAAGAAGAGGATGCAAAGCGTATTCCTGTTATGCCCCAAATCAGCAACCCTCAGATGATATCAGCACCTGATTATCTCCACTTCCGTGAACCCAGGCCAGAGATGGGGTATGCGTTCACGCAGCCAAGACAAGCGTATGGCGTGTCTCGCGGTCAAGACGCGGGCAACATGGCGTAGAACTTGTCCTAATATGCACAGAACTCGTTGGTAATGATCCTTCCTGCCTGGAGCAGGTAGTATGCGTAGTTGAGAGGCTACGTACCATAGTTATAATGATAAAGCACAATTTGGAATTGGCATCATTGAATTTTTTGAGTGAGGACCTTGCTTCTGGACATGACGCTTGATGTCGTTCACGAGTTTCGTCTTCTTTCTGGCCCTCGTCTGGTTGCTCATTCATGGTTTCAACCATGTTTCGAAGCGGTCAAGGCCGCTCCTTCCGTCATATCCTGGTGCAATGCGACGACGGGCTGCTTTCTGGAACATGACGCACTGCAAAGTAACCGTATCCGCACTCCATCTGCGAATAACGACGTCCGCATTCAATGCATATCATGATCTTCTCGCCGACAAATTCACGGGTAAACGATACCCTCGCCTTACCACCCTTTCCAGGTTGTTCTATGATCTTGGGGGTGTGATGGGCGTACTGGGCATGTGCGGTGCGTTAGCTGCGCTTGCTTGGATGACTGGCTGCTCGGTATGGTCAGTTGCGCGGAAATTCCTTGCATCCTCCGTCGATAACGCGTCTTTGGAGCCCCATATCTTGTCGAGGAGAGGTCTGTCGGAAGGGAATACAAAATTGCAACAGACAAGTTCCTCATACCCTGTCATAACCCCCATCGTACGTTGTTTCATCTACCGATCTCATTTTGACCTATCTGATTTACATGTAGATACCAGGCGTAACGGTTCCGCTGGACCATTTACCTCTCATTCTTCTCGCCATCTTTCTCTCTCAAGTCATTCATGAACTAGGTCATGCAATTGCAGCGGCTCTGTGAGTATTCCATTGGAACCCTACCCCCATTTTTACAACTATTGATTATAAAAAGAGAGTCCCTTCCCGCAGTCGCGGCTGGAGTATCGTTTATCGTCTGTATACCCGCCGCATTTGTCACCTTTCCCTCGGAAGGTCTGCAAGTTCTTTCGCCTCGAGCGCGAACAAGAATCATCGCTGCCGGGCCTTTCCACAATCTTGTTTTCTGGTGTATTCTGGTTCTGCTCGGTCGGGTGGGGGCGGGAAGCCTAGCGTGGTCAGTAATGGGCTACGATAATGTGGGAGATGCAGGGAACGTGGTTCTGGACGTTGATGCCGTGAGTTACTAGGTACCTGTGAGGAGTCTTTCTGAAAATTTCTCAGGGATCACCACTATACGGCCATTTATTGCCGGGGGCGATCATCACGAAGCTGGATGACACTAACCTTGGAACTTCGAATTTGTCCCAAGATATCTGGACAACGTACTTGACATCGCCTGAAATTAGGCCGACTTTAGGATGGTGTATTGATGGAAAATTATTAGGTGGGAATGGATAATTTATCTTACATCTACTGACATGGCACATTTAGAGGGGACAGACGCTTGCTGTTCTCCTTCAGTCGGTTCCATGAGCACTTCCCTTCTGTCGTGCTTCACTGGTGCCAGATTTTCGAAGGACGTGCAGGGATGCCTGGATCCCATTCCAATTCTCACAGGACGAAATGAGACTACGCGATGTACTCGGGAGTGTGGTTCTGGGATGGTCTGTGTTGAAGCAGGTCCGGAAACTCAGCTTTTACGACTCACTGTGGTTTATCCTTCGAAAGAAGAGGCTGTTGTCCTGTGGAGTGGCCCTAGAAGCGAGGTTTGGGCTGAAGGTTAGTTGTCCGAGTGCTATACTTGCTTCTGGTTCATCAACGTCTACCTGCAGTGACTGTTGGGACCTGGATTCCTCGTTTCCGCGTTCTACCGCGTTCAATGCCGTGGATATGGGAAACATTCTGGAAGTAGGTTGATATTATTTTGCCGTTTCTTCTCGTGGTTGACTTCTGTTGCTAGTTATCTCTCAATGGCAACCCTTTCGCTGTACTTGTTCAATTTACTGCCTATACAACACCTCGACGGATCAAAATTGCTGACTTCGCTGTTGGACATGACGATGGGTGTCGACGACGACCATTTCTTGTTTGATATAGAAGGCCTAGAAATTTCAAATAGACAAGTGAATATTGGGAGGAATCGTCGAAGAACTAAGGAACGGATGGAGAAGCACATTCCATTGTGGACTATGGCCCTTCTTGTCATTTGCGTGTTACTTGCGATATTGAATGGTTTCTGACAAGGATTGAGAAGCTCTGGAGTGGAGACCGATCATGATATATATGGCATGGAGATGGTACATGCATAAGTGTGAAAGATTGCCATAGGTCTGCATACGCCGCCAATGCGTCCACCAAAAAACACCCAGAACTCAAGGGAGTGAGTTGTTTACTTCTTTTTGGTTGTCTTGTCAACTTCCACGACAGTGAGACCTATCAAGCAGGTAACAAACGATGAGCTATGGATTCGGATGCGAGGAATAAGTTGCGCACCGGGAGGCAAGCTTTGCTTGAGCTTCTCAGCCTTTTCTGGGTCGTCTATCGATAATGTGTAGAGATACCGCGAACACCTGATCTTGAACTTGGTCTGCACCTTCCCGCCTGCAACCTTTGCCGCGATCTTCTTTATGCGGGCCTCTGTACAAGTTGTGATGAGCTGAGGTGTGAATGATGCACGGAGATGGACGCACGGGAAGCATCCTTCCTCTGGGTGATTTTGATGAATTGCTTGATGTCGCGGATTTCTTTAGGCTAGTTGGATGTTAATATGCAATGAAGATGAACAGCGAGGACATTGCACTCGCCATCGTCGAAAATCTTGAGGGTGATGCAAGTCGTTTACAGAGGTGGCTTGAACCTTATTTTTGGTCGGGGTGTGCAAGCTCTTCGGTCTTTGCCGAGGATAGGGCTGACGTAAGATAAGATCACGTGTGCCACGTACGTGACTGCCGAGGCTTTTCATCTCTTCGAGTTCAAGTCTCTTCACGTCTGCAACAGCGTCCATCCCTCTGGACGCTGCAACTCTCTGGGCGCTCCAGGTTTTGCAATAATCATTTGGTTCCATTATGTGAGTTTGTTAAACGACCCACTTACCGTCTCTGACATATATATTTCTTAGGACATCTGTCTCTGTTGACTCTTCAGAGATCGCGCGGGCAAGCTTGCATGTTGCCATTCCATGGTACACCCACATATACGGCATCCCGTTCATATCACTCTACCCCCTACTGGCCTACGCGTACTACGTCAAGTATGACCAATGGCTGGTGAGCGAGGAGTGGACTTTCTTGGCCTGTGTTTCCCTCGGTGCTGGCCATGCCTTGAGTTTCTTGATCACCAAATGGCATTCTGGCGCACGCGCATGGATAACAACTAAGAAGGTGCGCCAAGATTCCTCCTCACTATCTTCTTCCTCTGATTCTTAGTTGTAGGCCCATTCCATTGCTGAAGCCGATCGTATTCGAATTGTTCCTCACCTTCATCGCGGCCAAGGCGAAATTGTTCCCCTTCTCAAGAAGAACGCGAAAGACGTGACGTCTTACACATTCAATTACCAACGCGACACATACACAGTCTCTTCCACACATCCCTTAACCTTTGCCCGTCTTCCTTATCCATCCTCTGGAAGGCCGCCTCTGAATACGTTCCTGAAGCCTGATTCTCTGGCGTCCGGTGACTTGCCGAATCTCTACGACCTTTATGGAAACAACGAGTTCGACATCCCAATTCCATCGTTTACCGAACTTTTTGGAGAGCACGCTACGGCACCCTTCTTTGTCTTTCAAATATTCTGTGTTGCTCTATGGTGCTTGGACGAATACTGGTACTACAGCCTATTCACTCTCTTCATGCTTATCGTCTTTGAGTGCACAGTCGTGTGGCAGGTAAGTTAGACTGTGCCTTGCAGGAATAGTGTCTAATATCTTCTCAGCGCGTCAGAACCTTGACCGAATTCCGGACGATGTCAGTGGCCCCATACCCGATCAAGTGTTACCGCGACGAGAGTTGGGTTGAGGTGCAGACTGACAAGCTTCTTCCAGGTGACCTCGTTTCCGTCGGTATGTTGCTCAACTATCTATGCATCGGTGCAGCGTCTCTAAAACCTTCTAGCCCGGGTCCAAACTGAAACCACGGTCCCCGCCGACATACTTTTGATAAGTGGGACCTGTATCGTCAATGAAGCGATGCTTTCCGGTGAATCCACACCTCTGTTGAAGGAATCCATACAGCTTTTGGAGGCTTCTGAGAATCTTGACGTTGATGGAGCACACAAAAATGCCGTTCTTTTCAGTGGCACGAAGATCTTACAGGCAACCCAGTCAAGTATGTGTTAGTTGATTTTCTCGTTGCTCCCACTAAATTCGCGCCGTGCAGGTGAGATACCATCTCCAGTGAAAACGCCTGATGGCGGTTGTCTCGGTGTCGTTGTGCGTACGGGCTTCGGGACGGCGCAGGGCCAACTTGTTCGAACCATGATTTTTTCAACTGAGCGGGTTTCGGCGAACAACACGGAATCTTTCCTTTTCATCGGTTTCCTCTTAATCTTTGCTATTGCTGCAAGTTGGTATGTCTGGGTTAAAGGTTTGCCGAACAGTTGTTATTCTACGTTCTGCTTGTCACGACTTTTGTTCGTTAGGTATCGAAAGAGATTTGAAGAAGTCGAAGCTTTTGTTAGACTGCATCCTCATTGTCACGAGCGTTGTCCCTCCCGAACTTCCCATGGAACTCTCGCTCGCCGTTAATACTTCACTCGTTGCGCTGTCCAAGTTTGGTCAGTCCTGCTCTGTTGCAGGGTCGTTCCTTTCTGACTTTCTGTTTCAGCGATCTTTTGTACGGAACCCTTCCGAATCCCATTTGCCGGTCGTGTCGACGTCTGCTGTTTCGATAAGACGGGAACTATCACCGCCGAGAATTTGGTGCTTGAAGGTGTGGCTGGCGTGAAGTGCGTTGCATTGATCTTCATCGTTTTCTCGTTGTTTACGACCAACTCAGTGTTGTTGACCCACGGAAATTAGTGGGTGTGAAGGAGACATCCCGCGAGACGACTCTCTGCCTGGCCGCTGCCCATGCCCTTGTTCAGCTCGATGACGGGACAGTTGTCGGAGATCCGATGGAGAAGACCACACTTGACTCTCTGGAATGGACTTTGGGCAAAGGTCCGTGCTCATACGGTTGATCAACTTGTTCATGCTCACGGCCACTTTAGGCAACGTTATTTCTCCGTCAAGTAACGTGGCCCCACACAGAACGCATTTGACTATTAGACGTCGTTTCCAATTTTCTTCGGCTCTCAAGCGCATGTCAACGTTGTCCAGCCTTCCCAATGGCAAAATTATTGCGGCAGTCAAAGGTGCACCAGAAACGATCAAAGGAATGCTGGACGTTGTTCCCGAGAACTACGACCAGACCTACAAGTGGTTTACGAGGAAAGGAAGTCGTGTTCTGGCTCTGGGTATGAAGGATATGGAGCCTATGAATGCTGATAAGGTATGTACGCCTCTTCTCAATCAGTTGCATACGATCGATGTAAAATTTTCAAGATCAACAAACTTCCAAGAGACCAAGTCGAAAGCAAACTTGTTTTCGCGGGTTTCCTTGTCTTCCATTGTCCTCTCAAGATTGATGCTGTTGAGACTCTCAAAATGCTTGCGGACTCATCTCATAGGGTGAATGTCACCGATTCCGTGCCATTTCGCGTAACTGACGGGTGACATCAGTGTATCATGATTACGGGGGATAATCCGCTTACGGCAGTTCATGTGGCTCGAGATGTCGAGATAGTCGACCGTGAAGCTATGATTCTCGACCTTGCTGAAAATCCGAGACATGACGGAGGTTGGTCTTTCTTCTTCAAATGATGTGGTCTATCGTGCTAAAGCGCTCTATAGATTTGGTCTTTAGGACTGTGGATGAGTCTAAAATCATCCCTGTTGATCCATCGGAACCCTTCGATCTGTCAGTATTCGATCAGTACGACATCTGCGTTACAGGCGCTGCTATGAAACAATTTGTATCAAAACCGAGTTGGAACGACCTTGTCCAAAATACCTGGGTTTACGCTCGTGTTTCGCCGTCGCAAAAGGAGCACATTTTGACTACCTTGAAAACCCTTGGCTACATTACCCTTATGGCTGGCGATGGAACCAATGATGTCGGGGCTCTGAAGCAGGCTCATATAGGTGTTGCACTTTTAGACGGTACACCAGAAGATCTACAGAAAATTGCGGAGCGTCAAAGACTAGAACGTATCAAGAAGGTATACGAGAGTCAGCTGAAGATCTCTGCTCGCTTCGGACAGGTGCCGCCGCCAGTTCCCCCTGCCATTGCCCATCTTCTGCCAGACGCCGTTCAAGCTCAGCAGCGGGTGGCAGCAGACTTGCAGGTTGCGCGTCAGAGGAACCCAATGGAAAAGGTTCGTTTTTTTAAACAATTCTTCCTGCATATCTAAACTGCAATTAGTTTGACTTGAACTCAATAACGGAAAAAATGGCAGAGATGGAAGGCGAGGAAGATGTCCCAAAAATTAAACTTGGGGATGCCTCTTGTGCCGCACCCTTCACCTCTAAGTTATCCCATGTATCGGCCAGTACGTATCATTTCCGTTTCATCATACCGACGAGCCTTTTGTTGACTGCTTTCTAGTCACGCATATCATTCGGCAAGGACGCTGCACGCTCGTCGCAACCATTCAGATGTACAAAATTTTGGCTTTGAACTGTCTCATCACGGCATATAGTCTTAGCGTGCAGTACCTTGACGGAATCAAGTTTGGCGACTATCAAGTAACTATCACTGGCATGTTAATGTCAGTCTGTTTCCTGTGTATATCCCGAGCCAAGGTATGTGAGGCAGTTTTCTCCATTTATCAATTGTCAAGTGAGGGTGCGTTAGCCTGTCGAGAAACTATCGCGCGAACGTCCTTTGGGCAACATCTTCAACTTTTACGTCCTGCTATCGGTTCTTTTGCAATTTGCGTTGCACATCGCGACGTTGGTTTACATCACAAACCTATCTCATTCGTATGAGCAGTAAGTCAACCGGTGCCTTTCCAGATATGTACCGCTCACGTCAACGTCAAGGATGGGTCCCATTGACCTCGAAGCGAAATTCGAGCCCAGTCTTCTTAACACTGCAATTTACCTGCTTGGTTTGTCTCAACAAGTCTCGACATTCACCATCAACTTCCAGGTTTGTTGGCCGCAATTTTGTGATTCAAGTGTGTAACACAGTTGTTTTTCTGTTAGGGACGACCTTTCCGTGAAGGAATTCGCGAAAACCGTGCGCTGTGGTGGGGGCTTGTGGCGGCTAGTGCCGTCGCTTTCTCGGGAGCAACTGACTTTATGCCCGAGTTGAATAGATGGCTCCAGATAGTTGAAATGAAAGACTCGGTCAGTCTTTCGACTCCGATTCTTGTCGTAAACAGATAACCAACAACCTCGTTAGTTCAAGCTCCGATTGACTGTGACCATGATCGTTGATTTCATAGGCTGTTGGATTATCGAGGTTGTCTGCAAGCACATCTTTGCTGACCTTGAACCTAAAGCAATGGTTACCCGGGGGCGAGATCGTAGGGAGCGTCGTAGAGCAGAGGAAGACTTCAGGCAGAAGGATGCAGAGATAGGTGAAAAGTTGAAGACACTTTAGGTTATTAAGGTACATACATACTGTTCTAGATTATAATGAACTACAGTGTAATGGATTTGGGACTGGGCAAATTTTCTTGACAACTGTGCTCGCTGGCCTTCTGCTGTGCAACATTTATGATATGCACAGCTGTGAAAAGATGTCCCCTGCACTAGATAATGAGCCCCAATGAAAACCATTTACAGCTGGTTGATTCCGTGAGCATCAAGATTTTTATTTCCTGCTGTGACACAACATCTCACTTGATACAGGGGAGAACTGGCTATGTGGCCAATGGGCACATGAGTAAGCATATGTTGATTGGAGGGATTAATGCTCTCCCATATTCTTCCCATATGCCTATTGTGCACATTTGAAATTCAATTCAAGTAAGCTCCAAAATACATATATCATGGGATTCCTAGTCAAAATATGCCCATTAAAATGGGCTATCATATGTGGCTGATTTGTTCATTCCCGCTACTTTAGTAGTGGGTCTTGTGGGTAGTGTTGCCAAAGTTCAGTCCAGTTCAGTTCTTTGGCATTTTTTGAGAACTGAGAATTGGACTGACAGCCTCCTGGCAGAACTGAGAACTTAACAGGACTGAACTGGTAAGAACCATTCTTTCCTGTTCAGTTCCATTCAATTCTCAGTTCAAACTGCCGAACTGGTGAAAAAAATGGTAATTTGCCTCCATAGGGGGGATTATGTACTCTAGCATCTCGATACTAATATATCTACATTCTGGGTGAGCATTAGCCTCAATTGAAGCATCAAGAAGGCACATTTTATAACTGTGCTTGATAATTTGCACCTGGCCAACAAGAAATAACTCATCAACCATGCAACAAGGTACATCTATGTTCCTCCTCCCTCCTCAAACACACCTCCTGGTACTCTCAACAGTACTGCCACACTGCCATCCATTCATGCAAACATCTATGCACTCTTCTCCAGTGGGGGAGCTGAACGGGATATGAAGCGACATTAGATAGGTCCAGGAACAGTGGCTTGATGTGAAAGAGGAGTGGGATGTGTTTGTGAGGGGGGAGTGGAGGAAGGAGGGTGAGGTGGTTCATGCTAGGATACAAGAGAGGAAAGAAGGGGATGTTGGAGTGGACGAGTTGGGAATACTTATACCAGATGTATGTGTGAATTACTCTGCAAGACAAATGTGGTAGGTTCTTTGCACTTGAGGCATTTTGACTGGCCAAGATGATGATGGGTGCACAGAGATGGTGAAGCTGGGTATTGCTCTGTGAGATGAATGTGGTAGACATGTGGCACTCAAATCATTTGGGCTAGCCAAGACAGCAACAAGCATGCAAAAGAGACAGACAATATGTGGTAGATATGTTGTATCAATTGTTTGGACTGGCCAAGACAATGAAGAGCATGCAGCAAAAGACAATGAGCACACAGCAAAGAGAGGGTGCTGTGGGAAGTTGAACTTGCACAGCCTTGGAGTGAAGAGCAAGAATCAATGACACATGAACATTTCCTGATCATTTGATGGGGGGAAGTTTCTTGCATCATCAGAATCTATGATGACTACCTACGACTGAAGTAGCACAGCCTTGGTACAAATCTCAAGATTCTATGACAAACAAACATTTCCCAATCATTTGATGGGGACGTTTCGTGCATTGTCAGAATCTGTGATGCCAAGAGGACAAGAGATGAGAGATGAGATCTAAAACTTACCTCCTGAGATCTGCCTCCCCTGCATTTGGACATTGTGGGAAAGATTGTTTAAAAAGGAAATAGATCATGTCATCCACTTCAAAATTATCAGAAATACATGCTATAGCTCAATTACACACTCTTTGCACCCTATAACCTCTAAAAATTACTATTGGAATGATTTCAACTTATTTGTCAATATTTGACATTGTTTTTAGCACTATGTCAACAATATTTCATTTATGAGTCCTCTGAGTTTACAAAGAGACTTGTTTATTACCCAGGATCTCGAGACTTTTTTCAGCATGGTAACACTGAAATTTGACTTTCTCCCATGAAAATGATTTCTTCCCACAGTTGAATGCCTCTCCTCCTCATCATATCCTAGCCAAATCTACCAAATCATTGCTTAACACTTGCTTTTAGCACCCTGAGCATATGAATAGTGATGCCTCTGCTCTCTCTCTACTCAAATTGTTTGCTAGCTCTGTCCTTGCAAGCTTCCTTGACATTTCCACAGTGTTATTGACCCATGGTATGCTTTGTCAACATACCTCATTGTTGTCATGTGTCATGGCTTGCACTCATGAGACATCATGATTCCTGCCCATTCTGCATTCTGGTCCAAATGACACAGTTTCTTTTGCAGTATGAGCTCTGTATCTGTAGGATTATTCTGAAATGACAATAAGTGAAGATAAATACAAATAAATAGCCTGAAAATGAAATGTATGGAGCTCATTCAATTTTGCCCCAAATGACATAGTCTTTTTTACAATGGACATGTTGAATATGTGCTTCTACTATAAAGCAACAATAGCAATAAACAAATACAAATGCACACTTACACAATGAAACAGCTTTACATCTAGCCTTTTGTAGTCCATTATTAAAGTTGATAGTCTATATTCAACTTTGTAGTCCATGTCTGACCTTTGTGTCTATCAGTGAACTTTGTAGTATATGTCCAACTTGTATAATCTTTTGTAGTTTGTTAGTAATTAGTAATAGCTGCTAATCTAAATGGAAAATGGTAATCAAATCACAGAAATGTGGAGGTTAGTGATGATCTTGGAGAGTATTTTCAGTGTCCTAAGTGCATTTCCAAATATGGTAATATATCCAAAAAAATACACAAAATAGCAGCACAACCATAGAAAATTAGCAAATGTCCTTACTAGTGGTTGTGTTCCGGGTCCAGGATACATATCCAAATATGGTAATCTATCCAAAAATAGTTATAAAATAGCAGAAAAATCAGAGAAAATTGAGGGATGGTAGTGATTACAAGTGATGATGTTGGATAAAAGTTTCAGGATCTAGGATGGACTTCCAAATATGTTTATCTACCTGCATATAACCAGAAAATGAGCAAAAAATGAGAAAAATATAGAATTGTTTCCTATTGATGAATTGGTGATGATGCTGAAAACTCTGCTTAGAGTTCAGTGTGACACTCAAATAGGGAAACAGACTAGTGTGTAATAAAAATATATCCAGAAATTCAGAAAAAGCAGAAATGGGTTACTATCACCCTTGCAAAAGAGGACTCGTTCCTGCCATGTTTGCAATGGCCTCTTACACAAGTCCAACAAATGCTTCATCCCATGACTCATTTTCTAATTTAAGATACTTTCCACATTGCCAAGGTTTGAAAAGTGTGAGCATTGTAGAGCAATAATATTCTCAATCTCCTTGGTCACATCATGGTAATCTACCTCCAACAAAATTTGGAACAAGAGCATTTTCCTCATCAACAACTGTAACCTTATGAGTACAATACTGAGGATGCTCTGAAAGGAATTCATGGCTTTCATATTCATCATATATAATTTGGTAATCATTTAGTTCATCCTCAGGGTCGAGATCTTGATCTCCAACTTCATCTTCGATGTCATCAGCTATACTGTCTCCTCCACCAAGAAAATTAATTTCATCTTCTCCTTCTGTGTCTGTGCCATCATCTTCTGCATTAGATTCAAGTTCATCCTTATCATAATGAACATCAAATTATTGCTGTTCTTCTTTTGAACACTTCTCTTTTTTGGCTTTATGTATCCAGTCATATAGAGACATGTGCTCATAAGCAGTTGGGCGATAGATATAATCATATACACTTGATATTCCTATGTATGTGCCATCATACTTCTGCAAAATGGCTTTGTCTGGTGCATCTTTATGTTCAGTGTTAAATGACTCTGTTGTATTATTTTCTGTATCTAACCATGCATTCCATGCCTCCCTTACATAAATTTTCCAATAGAAAAGAGTGAATTTGTGGCTGGTATAATGGTCAGGATTTCCAAGAAGATAGAGAGAAGCCATGGGGCTTCCAATTTCCATCTTTGCAGTCAGTGTGTTTACACTTCAGTCACCCACCTTGAACAAGTTATTAGCCTTGAAACATATGTATATATCCAGGCTAATAGGTTCTTTGGCCCTTTATTTTTTTGCCTCTGGAGGAAAATATATTATTGTATTGGGCAAAAATCTTTCACCTTCAATATTGTGACCAGAAATGTTAATGAAATAACAAGTAAGCTCAGCGTTGTGTAGAAGAACAACCACTGTATTTAGTACCTAATGAAATAACAAGTCTAGGTACCAGTGAGTATTAATAAGAAAGAAAGAGAACGAAATGACGTACAAGCTCAGCGTTGTGTAGAAGAACAACCACTGAGCGTGACGGGTGTGACATGTAAGTAGAAAAGTCCGAGACGCGTTTAAACGAGAATGTATCTAGATGTCAATTTCTAACACTCCCACTCATTCGTGGTTTCAAACCGAGCATGGAAACGAACTGCATGTGTTTCTCTCCAGTAAGACCCTTCGTTAATCCATCTGCAACCATATCCTTAGTTGGAACATAATCAAGAAGAATTTGACCATCTTCGACAGCAAAGTGAATGAAGTGATAGCGAAGTTGAATGTGTTTGGTGTGAGGATGATTGCTGGGATTCTTTGAGAGTGCAATAGCTCCTTGGTTATCACCTAGGAGCAAAGTGGGCTTGTCCTGCTTGAAGCCAAGTTGCTCGAGGAGCTGATGAAGCCAGATCACTTCCTGAGAAGCACGTGTGAATGCCATATACTCTGCCTCAGTAGATGAGAGTGCAGGTGTGTTCTGGAGTTTGCTGCTCCAGCAGATAGCTGCACCACATGCAAGAAAGACAAATCCTCCAGTGGATCGTCGAGTATCGAGATCGCCAGCCCAATCAGAGTTGGAATATCCCAGGATGAATGAAGTCATCTCACCAGCCTTCTTGCGATCGAAGACAAGGCAGTAGTCATGAGTCCCTCCAAGATAGTGAAGAACATGAACAGCTTCATCCCAATGAGTTTTACCTGGGTTGGAAGCAACTTTGCTGAGTGCTCCCACTGCAAAAGCAATGTCTCCACGAGTTCCTAGCATGCTGTACATGAGGGTATCGAGTAGGCTTTGATAAGGAAAGTTCTGCATGAATTCGACTTCGGAGGGAGTCGAGGGGCAGTCAGATTTGCTAATCTTGGCTCCAGAGCTGAGGGGTGTGGGATGAGTTCGACCATCATTGAAACCATAGCGCTCAAGGGACTGTTGGATGTAGCGTGATTGGGAAAGTTGAAGGATGCCAGCTTCATGATCATAATCAATCGCAACACCAAGGAGTTGGCTGATAGAACCAAGATCCTTGATTTTGAAGATCTTGCTGATGCGATCCTTGATCTTCTGCATGAAGTCTAGGTCATTACAGAGTAATCCCATGTCATCAACATAGACAGCGAGGAATACAATGAAGTCCCCTTCTTGAAGAATGTAGATGCAGTAATCGGCATTGATTCAACAAAAATTGAGCTTTGCGAGCTCATGGTCAAGGAGTTCGTTCCAAACTCGAGAGGCTTGCTTCAATCCATAGATCGAACGAAGTAGCCAAGCGATTTTCCCAGAGAGAGGACCAACACCTTGAGGAAGGCGCATGTAGATCTCTTCTTTGAGAATACCATTGAGGAATGCTG